>NC_073745.1:220386256-220686256 GCF_029784135.1 Toxorhynchites rutilus septentrionalis | reverse complement strand
TTGGCCTAATACGTTAAAAAAGTTTATGTAATTTAAACGCAATGCGGGTTTTAGGCACAATGCGATTCAGTTTTTGAAATTCGAATTTGTTAGAATGTTGAGAAGCTTTTTAGAGTACAGTTTTCTACGATTATTATCGAACTTAGAGTTTTGTTGAATTGTATTAAATAGCAAAATTAAAGATACCTTTAATTTAGATATTTCTGGTACAATTTGTGATGAAGTGCTCCCCTAATTTACTCAAAACTTTCGATTGTCTTGAAGAAATGCCTAAACGTCTCAATATGAGTAGTTGAGGAGTTTTAGAGATATACATTCAGTCAAATATATACCGGGAAATAAGAAAAACTCACACCCATGTCTTGTCGTCAGTAATTATGCGTTGGATGAACATGGAATCTGAATCTTCTTCTTCAGCCCTTTATTGAATAAATTTTTGAAAAAAGTGAGCTCTTTTGGCACTGGTCGTGCTGCGGCTTTTCTCATGCCCTTAACATCAACCAAATATGGCAAATGGCCTCTTGAGTGATCGCAATCGAATTCAATTTTCCTGCCTAAATCTGAAATTGTTTGATAAATACTTTTTAAACTACGATTCGATACACCACAGCTATTTATGGAAAAAAAAATTATGGCTTTATTTTTCCCAAACGGATCACATCCTATCAAAAAGTAGCTAAAAATTATCAATAAAACACAACATATTCAGTATTTTTTTCAAATTTTTGTGTGGGCTTTCTGAGAAAATACATATATGACAGAGAATAATTCAACCATCAAAACATTTCTTAAAAGTATTTGTCGAAATCGATTTCAGTACTCGCCGCTAGTTTATCGTCTTACGTCTTCAATCGACTAAAATGACAACTCGGAATGGTTGTTTGAAATGTAGAGAAAAAACTATCAATAGTCAAAGCCATATCACGTAAAATTGGTGGTATCTTGTGAGTTGATATATTATCGTGGTGCGAAGTCCCTTAGTGCCCAATTGGCCCTTTTCGAATAGTTTGCTATTACAGTGCCCGTGTAGGTCCCCTATAATATATATTTTTTAAATTTCTGATCTCACGAAAAGAACTTAGAGTCGATTGGTTACTAAAACTAACCAAAGTGAACAGGAAAGGGGTTTTTCGGAGCCACATAGGTTGCGAGTTCGCTTACTGAGCGATCGATCGTGAGTTCAAAGCACAGGGCCTCCAATTGACCATTATTGTGTTGTTATAGAATAACTACAACAATTGCAACCACGCAACATTCATCATGCAAACTCAGCTGTTGCGAAAGCTCTGTTTGCAACGAGAAAAAAAAACCTCGGACTGTTGTGCTATTAATAACACACCAATGATCATATCAACTGTCTCCGCTGTCCGGTCTGCTGAACAATGAAAGATGGAATACTCTTACGCCTTAGAACGGCTACCGTTAAATTTACAATTTATAAAAGAAGTAGCGGTAAGTTGTTTTTTTTTCAAAAATTAATGCTTTATTCTGCAAAAATGGTTATATATTTAATATTCAAAATATTGCCCATCGCTAGTCACAACTTTCTCCGATCTTCCTGGCAATTCACGGATCCCTTTGCGGAAATAATCGGCCGGTTTATCGGCTAACCACGAATCAATCCAATTTTTCAACCAGGCCATGTTGCATCGATCGAAAAAGGTAGTAATCGAGAATTCGACGGATGGGATAGGACTTCCCATTTCAGCGTTTCCAAGTATGTTTTGACCGGTTTCGCGACATGCGGCCGAGCATTGTCGAGCTACAAAATAACTTTATCGTGTCTTTGCTCGAATAGTGGCCATTTTTCCTTCAGTGCACGGCTCAAACGCATCAATTGTCGTCAGTAGAGGACCCCGTAATGGTTTTATTCGGTTAGCAGCTCATAGTACACCACCCCCAGCTGGTCTCACCAAATAGATAGCATAACCTTCTGACCGTGTATACATGACCGGAGTATCCAAACGTTGCACGACGTTTAGGATTGTCGTAATGGACCCACTTTTCATCGCCAGTAACGATTCGATGCAAAAACCCCTTTCTTTCTTTAATGCCGCTGGAGAAGTTGTTCGCACGTGAAAAAACGGCGTTCGACGTCTCGTAGCTTCAATTCATACGGCACCCAATGTCCTATCTTTCGGATCATTCCCATTGCTTTTAAACGTTCGGATATGATTTGCTGATCTACTCCAAGAGTACCTGTAAGTTCTTGTTGCGTTTGTGACCAACTAGCGCCTCCAATTCTTCATCTTCAAACTTTTTTGGTGGTCCGGTCCGGTCTTCGTCTTCCAAGTCAAAATTGCCACTTTTAAACCATACAAACCTCGTCTGACACGTTCGCTCAGTTAGGGCATGGTCACCATAAACTTCCACCAAAATGCGATTACTTTTCGCAGCTTTTTCTTTATATTGAAGTAACGGAATAACTATCAATAATTTTTTTTACATTTTCAATTTCTGGTACATTGGAATGTGTCGTTGCATAATTTGTCGAATGGTTTACGTGTATAACTCATAATCCCATATTCAGATTTTTTTATTTCATTTTTTTCACGTTATCATGAGTAGAGGGACGAACTGCAGGAAAATCTTCCCCCAAATCTGGACAGTTATTTCAATGCAGCTTTCCGAGTTTTTCAGCAATTTGGCACACAACATTCCATTTGCAGTTTTCATTTATTTTAAAAATCGCAAGTTGACATCAACTGAACACAGTAACAGACTTTTAAAACGATCAATTACCGGTGTCTTTTTGGCAGTGTGTCAATCATGTTACGGGTTTGCTCCATCTGACTAAACAGTTACAGAAGAATACTATCTCAAAATAGTGAAGCTGTTGATGACCCATATCACTAATGTGTTCCGGATCACCGAGGGAAAACTACTATATAATACTCAACTTAATTCTTCGGATTATAATAAAAAAGCGTGTGACTTGTTTGGGAGTCCAAGTCGGAAAGAAAAACTTTATTCCAACTAACTACTTTGACAGCAGTATGTTTATCCCGCTGAATGCTGAATACACGAATAAATGAAGTTATCTGAAATGTCTGTACAATATACTCATTTTATAGATGTTCGAAAACACTCTAAAATTCGACTAATCTTAATTCTAATGCAATATACATTAATCACAATCTAGAAAGTTGGGATTATATGTCCTGAATCATCCCCCGTATTCTTCTGATTTGGCACCATGTGATTTTTATCTTTCCCCAAAAATTTAAAGAACGTACTTTGACAACAGTGACAAAGTGTAGAATACCATGATAATTTGATACACGCGTTTGAATCACTATTGCAAGAGACAAAATCAACAAATATTGAAATTTAAATAACCCATTTGAGCAGAGATGCCAACCTTCCTGATTTTTCAGGATTTCCCGGACTTTTCGGCACCCTCCCTGATATCCTGACGAACACTCAATTTACCCTGACTTTTCTGAAATGAACCTGATTTCCTGATTTGATTTTTGTACTCTTTACATTGGAGTAGTGCGGTGCACAGGTGCGCATTGACCTTCTTGAAGCAAACAAGCATAAAATTTCGTCAACAGCGTATTCGTTTGATACATTATCACACCAGCAGCTCACACATATAAAAAAAGATATATTTCATGGAAGTGGCAAAAAATTGATGAGCTAAAAAGAGTTTTGCGATATTTTGATCTAATTTTTTCAGTTTTGGAGATGATGATTAACTTACCTAAAATAACTGGAAAGTCGAAACTACACTGTCAATAAAACCTTCATTCTATAGTAGATGATAGTGTGTTTTCTTTTTTGTGAAAAAGTTCAAGAGCTTTTTTAAAAATTCGATTAATTCAAAAATTGCTTGTGGGGCAAAGGTGCGCAGTGGCTGCGGGGCAAAAGTTCGCATCAGAATTTTGCTCTGAAAAAAAACTATAAAACGTTTTAGACCAAATTTTTAACGGGACCCACAAGAAGAATACTGATTTGAAGAAATGCGCTCCAGAAATGCTCGAAATGGTCCGACAGAGGCTTCGGAAGAGAGTCTCGGAGAGAGCGTCGGATTGTGGTAGATATTTCTGAACCAGTTCGATATTCTGAATCAGCTCTGAGGAAGAGGCTCATATCAGTTAGTGACTAATGATTCGAATCTTCTTATATTGGTATTTCTACTTCTGCTGAGATGTGCCAGCGAGCACCTAGGGCGGTTCAGTCAAGTATTTACGAGTGAGCAGCTTGAGGATCTGGCGGACCACCGCAGATCATTGGACAAAGCTTTCTATGTTATGACTCTCAATGATTAAGTCATCTTGCGTGTGATTTTGCGGGAGCCAACAACCTCCAGCACGAATTGAACCAAGTTGCAAAACTGGCAGGAAGAGATTGCGATTCTAGCTTCTCTTCAAACCCCACAACAGCGCAACGAAGCACTGCGGGGGGCAAAGGTGCGCTTCGGTCTTCGCCCGAAGAAAGATCATCTCTGTTTCTGGTAGGATATGGAATGTATTCTGTATTATGAGCTACTACCAAGCAACCTGTTTCTCAGATGACGAAAGATTGTGGAACAGAACTATGGATATAAAATTAAATTATAATGCTTTGATTGCAAATTACGTTTTTGTTTTTCCATAAATCAACATTAACTTTTCGGACAACCCAATATGAGCTATCCTGATTCATCCTGATTTTTATTTTCATTCTTCCTGATTTTTTAAAATTATAGATGGCAACCCTGCCTTCGAGAGTTAGTGTGTTTATTTTGTGTCCATTTTTCTAAAATTTTGTTTCAGAAGCGTATTTTCCATGATACCATGATACCATGGTTGAATAACGTCATGACGAACCTATTAATTATTGGTTATTAAACGGCAGCATGATACAGTGTGGGAACAGCGAGAAAATGTAAAACTTGACAGTTTATAAAAATGTTTGATTCAAACTCAGATCCTTAGGTGTTTTTTAAAGAAATAAGCTTTAATCATGACAGAAGCACAATAAATCAAAGAGTTATTTATGCCATGTATTGAAGTAACGAAGAAAAGAAATCACAGTTCGATGCAGTATCTGCTGAGCAACTTCTCCTTAACTTTAAACAAGCCAGAAAAGATTTCTTCTTTGCAATGATGCAAAACTTTCGAACGTTTATGCTTGAACAATAATAATGTTCAAAACTGTTGCGGAAAAATGTGTTTCAAGTAGCTCTTGGGAAAGCCCTCCATATTTGTTCTCAAGTGCCCATGTTTCGTAAAAATCCATCCTGGTGACGATGTGTATTAACAGGTTTTGTGTGTACTAAAGCTACAATAGGTACTTGAGTTTTGCATTTTTGCTGTTATCACTGTGCATTTATTTATTTTTTCTTGTTTTGTGTTGCCCGTACAGCAAACATATTGAATACTGGAGGAGCAATTTGGTGTTGGTTCTCCCTTCAATCCGAACGATCCTCAGCGGGGATGTTGAGATCGATACGATCTGCAGGATCACTCTCTGCCTTCCTATACATCGTCTCTTTATAAAATACATACATATTGAGCCTCACGCCACAACGAAATCAAATCAGAGTCTGGCAAACAGGAAGCGACACCGTTGTCTATTTTCGCCATCACCAAAATGAATAGATCTATTTGAAATATGAGGAAAGAAATGCGAACTGAACTATTTCCAGTCGTGGCGTTTTGCTACCATTCCCGAAATCGAGGATTAAATTTTCACGAACTTCAGATTGACGACAACAACTTGTCTCCCTTCCTGTATGACGTTTCCAGCATCATGTGGAATAGAAATAATGGTCTAACACGGGAAAGACATGTTGACATTTTTATTTTCGGCGTACCCTATGCCAATCTATCAAATCAATCAACGATTATGTTCCTGTTACAAACCTTGGGCTAGGCGAAAAAGTATTGAATGCTAAAGAAGATCAATTCCGATTGAAAATCGAACATTTGTAGCGGGATGGGAGCACCTCCATCATGTTCTTATCGTCCAATAATCGTTCAACGTTCATTCTGACAAACATCGTTTTCCCAGAAAAATACAACGGCCTGCACTCGCCTGAAAATAAGTGAAATTGAATTTACTTCCGAGAAAGGTCAAACCTGTCCGAAATCGGGAATGGGAATGTGAAAATATCATGACCGTCAATCCTAATCGAGTCGTTTTCAATAGAAAATCCATGGTCGGAAAGTGGAACACCGACACTCTTCCATCCGAAACGATTTCGTAATAGGACATAAAACATAGTTCCATCAGATTGTGATAAAACTTTCCAATTGAGTTTAATTAAACGTCAACAATGGTTGCTTTAAAAACACAGCACCACAAATATTAAAATCTGCTCGGACTCTCCACTTAAACGAAAGCAACTCTGTCAAATCAGTACAGGGCTTATAAGAGGAAAGAACAGGAACCTGGCTTTACATCAACAAAAAAAAGCACAACTGGAGAATCCCAGCGGTGGAAAAAATCCACTTTCCCGTTTCCGCTCTAATAAAAATCGAATCTAATCTAAATTCGCACAGATCTCGCCCTGTCTCCCGACATTCGACATCGACATTCTTCTACAGCTTCGTTATCCTTTTCCTCGATTGGAAGCCGAGCTTAGGTATTTTTCCATTTTTCCTCTCTCAAGTTATTTCTATATTATTTGAAGTGAAAATCAATTCCTTCCGGTATTTATGCCAACCAGCAACCGTGCATCCGAATGTGCCGCCGTCGTTCTGCCGAATTGGCATTCATATCATTCTCTGGAGCCCCGAGAAAACGAGATTTGGTTCGTCGTCGCGTGTGATCGAACACTCCAGTCCACATTCACATACATGCTAGCCGGGTCGAGTTTAGTGCCTATCATCTCCACGTATCCATTCAATCGGTGCCACTCACTGGGTGAGAAGGATGCGATTTAGTTGTTGTTTCTTAGCTTGGCTCCATTTTTTTTTTCATTCTTATCATACAAGGACTTATCGAACGCCGCTAGTGTGCGTCGAATATGCTTGATATTATTCATGGCATATACAAGCCGTTGCCGCCAAGGGATCGTCGCCGGTAACCCCCCAACAACAACAACATTACACGAACCTATGCCATGGGCTTGGCGAAATATGTTGGTAGTGCCGGCGCACTGATTGATCATTTCTGAACCAATCTCGCCATTTGGCCTTTCTGCGGTTCTTTCTCCGTCATTTTTTTCACCGTTCATCTCGATAGCGTTATAACTTCTACTTATCGCTCAAAGAAGAAAAATATGATTCCTGTTAGGTGATTTTTCATATTATATTTTTTTCGGTTTGTCGTTCATTCTAGGGAAGTGTGGTACTCAACCGACCCTCTAAATCAGGGTTTCTCAAAGTGGTCGATATCGACCCCCTGGGGTCGACAGAAACGAAAATTGATTTTGGGGGTCGACGGGGTTTGAATATCGACCCCTATAAAATAACACAAGTTCTTATTTGATATATTTAAGATGATCCATAAGTTGTGTCACGTGAACCACTCTGTTTTATGAATGGCCAGGATTGCTACATTTTATCTTGTAAAATTTTCTGAAAAAAACTGTATATCTTTATTATTTACAAAACAGTCTGTATCGAAAAACTAACGGAAAAAATGGAAAGGAAGGTTTATTTTAATTTGGAATTTATTCTTCTTATTCATGGTTTGCTTATGTCGTATCAATACAACAAAATAAATCATAAAAAAAAAGTTTTCTCATAATAAATTGTATGATGTCTGTACATGGTTTTGTTGAACTTTGCTTTCCTTAAATTTTCCGTCAATTTCATCCTTGACGCCCCTCCTTGAGCCAGTACATAGTTCTTTGCTTTCAAAATAGAGTCCATCATTGTGGCCGATTTCAGAACTTGGTTTTGTTGGCATTGTGAAGCGAGAATTTTCACTCAACACACGCTGGCGAATGTGGAACTAACAAAAAGTGTCCCAAAAACATCTTCAGCAGGAATGGAGAAGTGAGGTGACCTTTAATATGATTCAACATTTTTATGAATCAAGGTACAGGGTTTTCCAACTTTAAATTCTGAATGTAAATTGAAATAAAACACACTTAGAATTCGAATTTCGATGAAACTTTTATTTCAAATTAAAGTTTGGTTTATGCCATTATGTGTGAAATACAACATCATTCAAATGTCCACCTAGGGCTTCCTCGCACACCTTGATCCGGAACAGGTAATTTTCGATGACTTTTCGGCACATATGGGGCGGTATCTCGGTCATAACTTCACGAATGTTCTCTTTGTGCACAAGATGAAAATAAAAAAGTAAAAAAAATAGAAGATGAAAAATTCGACAAGTAAAAAACGTGAACAGGTTCGTGCAAGACAATGTGTTTGAGCGTACGAGTCCTTCAGGCATGTTCAACATTTCTCTGTATTTTAAACATATACGCGATTGAACACGAAGGAAGCCATCATCAAGTTCATGTCCAAACATGCTCCTAATATTTTACTGAAGCTTGTTACCCTTAGATTACAATTTGATTTTTTTTTTAAATTATTTCAGGAATCTTGAGATGGGTCGCGAAGAGGGAAAAATGTTATTCAATTTATTATAGACCAACAGATATTCTCTCCAGCTGGAAGAGTCTGCATTACCCAGCAATGAAGGTCTGTTGTCAGGGTATGTTCGATATATGCAAGATGGGAATATGTGCCAAGGAATGATTTTTGCCACGTATATGAAGACCAGTGCTTAGAAATATCTCTTTCACATCAATCATTTCAGCTGGATTTCAGACCACATTCGATCATTATATCTTTGCATTCGGAATACTTGAAAATGAACCAACTCCAAACCTCACAAACCCAGCAAGCCACTCACAGTTGATTCATTAAGTTTCGTTCATTCTCTTTTTCGTTCTGCTCTGCGTTAACGGAATGTGAACAAAAGGAAATATCCCTAGTTTTGTCATTTATTCATATTAATATCAACATCGTTCTCGGACACTGACAAAACGATAAAATTCATCGAAGAAGATAAGGAAGTACGGGAAGGTGGGGGTAAACGGACATGTTAAGAAGAACTTCAATTATATCTTTGGATACCAATGTTTCCCAAAACTTTGATGCAGCTTCTTGCAATTCAATATACTGTTTTTCTACAAATATTTTACAAAAAAGTGTTTTTCATTGTTTTTTATTGAAATTAAAAAAGACCGAAAAGTACAACATTTTTTTCGATGCGGGTAATATGGACATATAGTGGGGGTAATACGGACAGGTTTGTAATATAGGAAGCGTACAGGATTACGAGAGGAATAATTTTATTCAACCAAGGTCTGAACTCATCACGAATGTCCGTTAAATGATGAGAAAATCGAATTAATCCACCTAGAAGTGACCTAGAAGTGAAATCGTGCTTTTCAGCTGTATAAACGGACAGATCCTCAACTTTTTTGCTTTTGTTTCCAGTCAGCTTCTAAACAGTCCACATTTGGCGATTTGATGTCCATTTATAGACGCTGGCCATTCCTTAGGAATACACTGGCAATTGTCCGTTTTACCCCACCAGTACCATTATTTCAATAATTTAAAATTTTCCACTCAAAAATGAATTTACTTTTCCGTACATACCTAATATCGCTTCTCTGTAAACTCACAAAACGAAATATAACCATCAGCGAATTGAATTTTGATATTAAACCACTCAAAATGGTTAATATCGAAGCAGCTAAAATCCTCACGCGGGAACATGTATGATATTCGGTTTTTGTTTCCCTTTTCCACTTTTCATTAGTATTCTTTGCCACAGGAGGAGTGTGAAGGAATCGACAGTGTAAGCCGAGGAAGAGGCTTTTTCAACCCATTTTAGGCCAAGCGTTCAAAAAATCGAACAGCAACTTAATCATTTTTCATGTCTTTGGAAGACAACCATATGGTAATGTTTTTGCACCAAAGGATAGCTTAATTTATTAGCTACCACTTACTATCTAGTTCATTCAATTTTGTATAACTTTATTGGGCAATAAATTCGATGTAAAGCAAGTTTTAAAGATTTAAAGCAAACAGGAAGGTGTTTTCAATTTCAATTAAAAAACCCAATAAAATACAAAAATATGTGAACTTTTCTAGAGTATTACTTTGATAAAAGAACATACATTGCGATATAGGGCCGAAATCATTCGATCGAGCCTCTTAAAAGAAAATAACAGCTAGGAAAATCGAATGTTCGAAAAATCGAACGTTGGCCATAACCAATATTTTTCTCTGCTGAATCAATAACAACACATCTAACCTCCGCAGCGCATTTTGGTTTGTTTACTTTCTAAGACGGAAGGTTTTCATTTCTTTTTGCATTTTCAATTGTGAATGTTTGCAAATATCGATTAATTTAGCAAATATTATTGAAAATCTGTACGATTTTTTGTCTGTAATAACTTTAAATGATTACGGCCCTCGTGTTCGTGTGTGCAGGAACTGGATAAAATGATCAGTACGTGTAACGAAAATTCTATTGAGATTGCCGGTGTGAATATCCTCCCGCCGGACCGAATAATAACCACCCAATCCTCAATGCCTTTTTTTTCGCATAATTTTGGTACTTTGCAGATTTTGGAAAATGTTCGATTTTTCGGGAAAAGGATAATTAGGAAGAAATGATTCTTAAGCACAAACATTTCTCCAAGGCCAACAATAAAAATAACAGCAAATGCTTTCGTTCGAAAGAAAAAACCTGCCAGTAATAAATTGAAATTACATGAAAGAAGAAATGTCACATCTCACCTTAGGCGGATCAATTTAAGTTTATACTTAGAGACCTCCATCCTCCTGTGCTCGCTCGTCCCGGAATGTAAAATTGATGCATTTATGAATACCGTATATTTGCTAATTGAAGTGACTTTCAGTTTGCAGTATGTTATGTCGATTATTCGAACAGTCATTTCCCAGAAAATGGAAGATGGGAAAAAAATTATTCTTGAACATTGGGGTTTCTTTGGCGTCAATAATCAAAAGTACACCAATGGCTTTCGCCAAAAAAATATTTTTTACAGCTTGGTCGTTAATGGGTTAAAGTGTTCAAGCAAGCAAGTTTTCCTTCTCAATTAAAATGGTTTCATTTTACATAGTGAATGCGAATATGAATATGAATTCCAATTGTTGCAAATGCTTCAAAAGACTCCAATTCCGAACACATAATTTTAAAAACTAAATTTACCGAGCATCTATGTCGCTTTGTCGCTCAATTATTTATAACATTGATGATCAGTAAATTTAGTATTTAAAATGAAGTGTTCGGAATTTGAGTCTGTTCGGAATATGGGAATAATTCAATTTTTTTTCGCAGCTAGGTCAAACTGTGCTATTAGAATGGCGGATGAAATTGACGAAGTTCGCTAGTCAGCTCGATTTTGCAAAATGTTTCCTCTCCGTTCAAGCCAAGGTAATCCTTAGCAATTTTTGTGAATGTGCGTGTATATCGTGCTCTTTTGTTGACATTTCCGCATGAACCACCGATTTGCGATGCCAATTCGGAGTAATTTCAGAAATAACTAAATGAGCAAGGCACTGTCTCAATGAGAAAATCACACTTTTATCGGGGTATTGAAAATGAACAGTCACAATATTCCTGACAATTCAATGGCAATGAATAAATGTGAATGAAGTCTCATGATTCAAACTTTTAAGAAAGCTCAGATAGAACAGAATGAATCTGAATGAACACATATGTTAATTTGTTTGACGTTGAATGAATTACAGCAGTGTCAAAAACGAAATAAACGCGTTACTCTGATAAAAATATATTTCCAAGCCCTAATAAAGAGTGATACCAGAGGAGAATCGATCGATTTTTTTACCGAAAAAGCTATTCCATGGAAGAACATTCATACTGATGGTGCTCTATCAATGGTTGGTCGTCATCGGGGTTTTACAGCTCACTCAAAGTTACAACTACGTAAGGTACTGGTACATTCACTGCATGATTCATAGACAGCATTTAGTAGCAAAAAATCTGAGCCCTAAATCGCATCAATCTTTACTCTATTTTATGAGTGCTATCAAAAACCTTCGAAGCAATTCTTTGAACACTCGATTCGCAGACAGGCTCGCTCAGCTATATGAGAAAAACGACGAAATATTTACTCGGTTATTTCTACACGCTGTAGTTCGCTCACTACCAAGAGTCTCTTGCATAGCAAGATCAGCTTTTTTGAATTTGTGTTTCAGCTGAAACAATATCAATAATGTCGGCCCTTCTGGTAAAAGCTTCAAAATAAAACTTGAGCAGAAGGGAATATTGACAGTTTCCATATTTGTCAAAATTATCACAAAAGCTTCAAGACAATGTTATATTATCATATGTCACTCACTTGGACGCATTTCACAAGGATTTTACTAAAATGTTTTTAGATCTTCAGAATTTTCGAATTCCTCAATGGATAATAAATCAGTACTATATCACATCCATGGAATGAGCCAAGGCGATAATGCAAAAAAAATTGCTCAAAACAGTTTGAGAACTCCTGCTCTAAATTGTAAAGGCCATCGACGCATTTTGTGCCAAGCCCATTTTGTCTGATCACGCACATATCACACAACAATTTATTGTGTCATTCATCGATAAAGAGTTCTAGGTTAAGAGTAGTTATCACGTTGTGGACCACTTGTGGTCTATGTGGCGCTGCGATCAGTCTGAATGTCATGGTGATATGTTCCACCGATGGTGCAAAAGTAAATCGATTTTGTGTTGAAATCATTTATTAATTTTTTGTTTAATTATTTTTTTTACTAACATAATCATCTGACAACACGGTCTACATAATAAAAATAACAAACTAGCAAATTGTGTAACAAATTAAATTAAGTTACGATTGCGTAAGCGACATTTTGAAGTTTCACATATAATGATAAAATCGAACAAATAGTAAACAGAATTGGGCATATAACACATAGCACAAACTGTTTTTTTTGTGGCCGTAAACTATCCGATAGAAGCCAACACAAAGAAAAGTCGTGAAACGGAGAAATCTCGAGGTCACATTCACATTGAGCTTCGCTAGAATATTAGGTGCGTCGATTATCCCAAAAAGTAATTTTCTTACGAAGACAGCACGCATCTAGTCTCATCTTTTCGCCATTGTGTCCATTTTCAATAACTTGCATTGGTTTTTCATATGGAGGAAGCGCCATCGGGTCCGTCATGGAAAATTACGGAGCGCAAATCTGATGAACAGTGTCAATTCGTCCGGACCAATTATCGGTGTGAGGGATCCAAACAACCACCGCCGTTTGGAGAATAAAGCGGATGAAGGCGTAGAAGATAGCTTCCAAGCAATATGGATCACAAAAGTTCTTTTCAACTTTCAATATGAATGCTGTAGTGATTCTGGAAGGTGAGACCACTGTCCAATAGAACACCTAGATCTTTGACGATACTCACTTGTTGAAGTATTTCCTGGCTTATGGAATAGCCGTAATATATCGGAGTTTCCCTTTTACTGAAGCTGATCACAACGCACTATGCAACGCTGATGCTAAGTCGATTACATGTATACCATTCGTAGAAAACGTTGATCCATTACAGCAGTTCGGAGCAATAGGTGACTGAACTATTCTGCATCCTGGGGGAAGTATCAGGCAAACATCATTATTGAAAATCGAGAAGAGAAGCGATCCAACGTAGCTTCCTTGTGGCACGCCTGAAGTAGGTACTCTTAAAGTCACGAGAATGAATGTTTCCAAGGAAGGATTTTAACCATTGGACGAAAACATCAGAAGCTCCTAAACGTTTAAATTTAGCGTGGGCAACCCTGTCGAAAGGTCGCTTTGATGTCGGTGTTCTCTAGGGTTCCAATGAATGTATGGAAAAAAATCGACCCTTAAATATCAAAAAGTTACCCTATACAAAATCTTCACCACCTCGAAAAAACATGTCAAATTTCAGCTCGATCGGACTTAAGAGACAGTGGCGCAAAGCGGTCAAAGTTTGAGTTTTTTGAAAATCGAAAAAGCGCTCAAGGGGAGAGTGAAGGAAATCGGGGTTTTCGAAAAAAAAATTTATGCTAAATGTCTTCAAATGGCATGAAACGTCGAAGAAAGTATTTACTGCACACTGACACCGCCACATTAGAATACTACACTAAAAGAAAACATATTCGACATAGTTGAGAGGTGAGAGGTGAGAGGTGAGAGAGGTGAGAATTTGAGAATCAAATTACAGAGTACAGGACCCAAATTGTAAATCTAGATTACTTATAGAAATTTCGGATATAGAATTTAGATTCCAGATTAAAAATTTCAGAAATTTCAGAAATACGAAGAAACAGAAATACTGAATTTATTTTATATTTGCGAACAACCCTAACACACCTATAATATTTCGAGCCACCCTAGTAGATTTTGCCATTCCCTCCTATTCCACAGACTAATACACACAAGGAACACACTAATATACACAAGAAAGGACCATTGTATACAAACGAACTGAAATAAAAGTTAGTCTGTTATTAACCACCAGCCCCTTTGGATGTTTTTTCGTTCGTTTCCCCCATCCGAAGTGAACCGCGTTGTGAAACCACAGTGTCTACTGTGTAAACTGAAAACCCAGTTCTAGAAAAATACCGAACCGTTGTTACAAATTGAAAAGTTTGTGGAAGAAAAGTCTATATTTTACAAAATCGATAAACGGAATTTAACAGATTATTTCATTAAAAGCATTCTCAATCATTTTCTAACAATAACATGTTTTACAGTATTCTGGATGAGGAAAAGTTTCCCATGAAAGCTACATCAGTATTTTCATACCCATTTTTCCAGTGTGTGGCAGAGCGTTCTCTTAAATGGGAATAGTCTTCCATCTACTCACTTTATATCAATGGGTTGTCATTCAATTTGTCCAATTGACGTTTGTGGACACCGGCACCGGTCGTTCGGTTAGAGCAGCTCGTCGTATGACACTCCTTGCTAATTTCTACAATTGCAAAACATTACCTCATTACTGTGGTTGTGCCGTTTTGGCTGAGTCGAAGATGATGGTTGTCCTGAGTTTACCCATGATTCGTTGCGTTCAGAATTGTCGTGGTAGATCCACTTTTCATTGCCAATCATCATGATATTGAAACGGGAAAGGACCATTGTATACAAACGAACTGAAATAAAAGTTAGTCTGTTATTAACCACCAGCCCCTTTGGATGTTTTTTCGTTCGTTTCCCCCATCCGAAGTGAACCGCGTTGTGAAACCACAGTGTCTACTGTGTAAACTGAAAACCCAGTTCTAGAAAAATACCGAACCGTTGTTACAAATTGAAAAGTTTGTGGAAGAAAAGTCAATATTTTACAAAATCGATAAACGGAATTTAACAGATTATTTCATTAAAAGCATTCTCAATCATTTTCTAACAATAACATGTTTTACAGTATTCTGGATGAGGAAAAGTTTCCCATGAAAGCTACATCAGTATTTTCATACCCATTTTTCCAGTGTGTGGCAGAGCGTTCTCTTAAATGGGAATAGTCTTCCATCTACTCACTTTATATCAATGGGTTGTCATTCAATTTGTCCAATTGACGTTTGTGGACACCGGCACCGGTCGTTCGGTTAGAGCAGCTCGTCGTATGACACTCCTTGCTAATTTCTACAATTGCAAAACATTACCTCATTACTGTGGTTGTGCCGTTTTGGCTGAGTCGAAGATGATGGTTGTCCTGAGTTTACCCATGATTCGTTGCGTTCAGAATTGTCGTGGTAGATCCACTTTTCATTGCCAATCATCATGATATTGAAACGGGAAAGGACCATTGTATACAAACGAACTGAAATAAAAGTTAGTCTGTTATTAACCACCAGCCCCTTTGGATGTTTTTTCGTTCGTTTCCCCCATCCGAAGTGAACCGCGTTGTGAAACCACAGTGTCTACTGTGTAAACTGAAAACCCAGTTCTAGAAAAATACCGAACCGTTGTTACAAATTGAAAAGTTTGTGGAAGAAAAGTCTATATTTTACAAAATCGATAAACGGAATTTAACAGATTATTTCATTAAAAGCATTCTCAATCATTTTCTAACAATAACATGTTTTACAGTATTCTGGATGAGGAAAAGTTTCCCATGAAAGCTACATCAGTATTTTCATACCCATTTTTCCAGTGTGTGGCAGAGCGTTCTCTTAAATGGGAATAGTCTTCCATCTACTCACTTTATATCAATGGGTTGTCATTCAATTTGTCCAATTGACGTTTGTGGACACCGGCACCGGTCGTTCGGTTAGAGCAGCTCGTCGTATGACACTCCTTGCTAATTTCTACAATTGCAAAACATTACCTCATTACTGTGGTTGTGCCGTTTTGGCTGAGTCGAAGATGATGGTTGTCCTGAGTTTACCCATGATTCGTTGCGTTCAGAATTGTCGTGGTAGATCCACTTTTCATTGCCAATCATCATGATATTGAAACGGGTTTGAATGGTATTGTGCGACGATCCACGTGGGGCCCATTTTCCTTCCTTTTGGACCATTCTGATGACGCTTGAACATTTAGAAACATTAACTTTTTGCTCGTTTTCAAGTTTTTCTACCGTTCGAGTTGAGTCTTTATGTAACAATGCCAGCAGTTCATCATCTTTAAATTTTTTAGCTGTCTTGAATGCGGTTTATCATTTATAATGCAAACGATTCTTTTGAATCATCAGTATCACTCGTTTCTCGTCATATACGACGGATATTGATCTCCATAAACGTCTCAGAAGAACGCCTAGATGAAACCATTACGATGACCATAACGTTTCTAGGATTGGTTTTGAGAATGATACTCTTAGTTCTCTCAGTAATAAATTTCAGAAAAACACTCTTATCATAAGTATCTGAAACTTTCTTACGCCACCTCGCGAGCTGAAGCAACCGATTCTGGGAAAGATACTATCAGACTACACGCATACCATTCAGCTATCCTGAATCCGAGCCTCGAGTGTAGCAAGCAGTCTTTGTATATTATATTCCCCAGCGCAATAATTATGTATCGAGCAGAAAGTGATTTCATTATAACCGAGCTGCATTCTTTAAGGCTGCCTTTTTTTCTCTCGCCCTCCTAATTATATATCGAGCGGAAAATGATTTAATTATACACAAGAACCCATCACAAGAAGGCTCCCTCTCTTCGCACGTAAGAATCGGATTTCGAGATTCATCCCACGTTCATGAATGATGAAGTTCTGGTCTGTGTGGGGGCTAATGGAAAGACACATCCCAGTGTGGGAAATTGCGAGGATAAAAGAGGACCGCTCACAATCGGCTAATGGCACGTGACGTGCGGTTCCAGGCGCTTGGGTGCCTTCGCTTCATCACACGCACACACACACACGCCCAAGTTTAGGAAGCAACTCGGCTTGAGCTGATTTCCACGTTGATATAATATTTCATGAATATTTATCCTCTTATGTCTGCCGACATTCATACCAAAAATTGGGAAGACAACGGGTGCGGTTAACTGTGGGGAAGGGGGACTGAAGAGGGCGCTAGTGGAGGGTCAGATCTCTGGGTTTAGGGCACTGATGATGACGATTCACAAAAGCAGACAAGAAGAGGATTTCTAAGCCGTGAAAAATATTCTCTAAACAATACACTTCAGGGCCATCCCAACATCGGCCCAATTGTTTTTGACTAAAACCCATAAAGATGCGGGTGAAGCGGAGAGGAAATTCTCTCTTCTGGCCATTACTGGCATACCAAGAAAAGCCGACTACTTGGTACTAGGGAAGGCCATGGTGCCAGTCACTCTTCGCTGGGTTCTGCAACATTTTTGTGGATGTGCTGCGGCTATCAAGGTGTTTCAGAGGATTCTCCGAGCAAATGAGCATGTGAAAAAGAAACACAATTTTCAGATGGCAAAAAGTAGAAATTATTTGATCACATCCAACAGAGATCAAAGTTCTCGTGGTTCCTACGCAATTTTGCATCCATCCTGCCTTTCGACATTCTTAATCATCGGGAAGTGGCAGATAGCGAGTATCCTTCTTACACCTTCATTTTCTCCGTCACGGAAACACGTCACGATTTGAGTGAAAGCACTAGAAATTTCCTGATTCGGATGGGGCAGACGTTTCCATCTTTCAGTTTTGTGAGCTGTGGTATCCCACCTCCGCAAACATCGCAACAGTTTCCTCGGCTGGTTTGTTATCTGTCTATCTTTATGCAGCGCAGTTTACTCGTATTCCAAGTAATGATGGTGTTGCTTCTTTCCACCGCTTTCGCTAATCAACGTCGACATCGCAGCGGTAATCATCATTATCGCGACGAGTAGAATCATGATTTTTGTTCCATACGCTGTCTTTTTCTTTTGTGTCACTCCGCCACAGGATACATTCACCCATGCTGACAGCATGAGAGGATGTGTTTTCATTTCCCAGGAAAATTTCGTGCATTTATTGTTCCTCGCAATTTTTATGTACCGCGTATGACAATGGGGATGTGCTTCGTTTCAATTTGCACAATTTGCATGCGCATGTTTCACGCTAAAGATTCCAGACAGAGGAAAGTGGGTGGTGCAAATTGGACCGAGCGGAGAACCTGGTATTTTCGACAACGAGTAACTATGCTTGCAGCACTGTGGAACGAAAAATTATGAGTGAAGTTGGTGCGTGAAATTTTGGACATTTTTATAATAAGTTCTGTTCAGACTTTTTTTTAGCAAACGATGAATCATGTTCCGACGAAATATAATCCATGGGTTTTCAATCCGTAAAAATTAGCTTACTCGTATGTTCTGAATTCTCTCTGAACTTCGAGTAAAAACACAAGAAAGAAGCACAACTTCAAGCGAAACTGTGGCTCCGATCTGTTGTTCCATAAATTCTAAACTAAAACATGATTTTTGCATTTTCCAGGAATACTAGTCTTAACTGTTAACTAGCACTAGCTTCAAGGATGAAAAAATTAAAAAAAATATAAAAATAAAAAATAAAAAAAGATCGATGAATAAGCTCTCTTTTACATTCTGTCAAATATATACCATTGGGAAATGTCGAAATTAAAATATAAACTAAACAATTTCGGTTTTGATTTTTAAATTTATTCGAAAGGGAGATGTTAATGGGAGATGCTTAAAATCTTAACCATTTGAGTGCGGATCAAATTTTGCAAGCATTTGCTAAAAATTCCTGATAGACTGATGGATGGATGGCAAAAATCATCGAAAAATGGATGAGTAATAGCGATAGAATCTATATTTTATCAATTTGTACCCAAATACAGGGTGGGCCATTTAAAGTGGAAGCATCTGGCAACCCCATAACTTTTGACAGAGATGTCAGATTAACAAATGTCATACCGCGTTGGAAGCGTCATTTCAGTACAGTTTTAACCATGGAACAATACACACCTAAACAACGCGCTGAAATTGTTCAGCTGTACATTCAAAATAACTTCTCAATTGTGTTAACTAAACGTGCGTGGAAAAATAAAAATAAAGTTAAAACATCGCCTGGAGACAACACTATACGTCGATTATATGCCAAATTTATATCGTCTGGTAGTGTTGGTAATGCCAGTCATCTGTCCAGACAACGACCAAGACGTTTCGACGAGAATATTGATGCCGTTCGAGCCAGTGTTGCAGAGACTCCATCGACATCATCGGACAATGATAACCGATTTTTTATTGCCATTTGTTCGTGAAAATGAATTGGACAATTACTGGTTCCAACAGGACGGCGCTACATGCCATACAGCGGGTGCCACGACCAAATTATTGCGCGAAATGCTCCCCGGAAGATTAATATCGAAAAACGGCGATTATGACTGGCCACCGAGATCACCTGATTTGACGCCTCCTGATTTTTTTTTATGGGGATATTCAAAATCCAAGGTATACACTGGTAAAACAAGGACCCTGGCTGCGCTGAAAGACAATATCCGACAAGAAATTGCTGCCATATCGGCCGAAACATTGGGCAAAGTGATGGAAAATGTCGAAAAAAGGGCACATTTTGCGGTCAAGGCCAGAGGCGGTCATTTACGAGATATCATAATCAAAAAGTAGTTAGAACAAATCTCCTTGGACCAAAATAAATGAATTTCAAAAAAAAAATTTAAATTCCACTTCTTTACTTTGCTATTGCAAAAACAAATCCTTCCACTTTAAATGGCCCACCCTGTATGTCCCCGAAAGACGAAATCTTACGCTCCCCGCAATTTTCACATAAAAACTGAAACTGTTAAACTATGTTAACCTTCGATTGAGCGTCCATCCGCTGCCATTAAAACCTCACACGCTTCCGGAACGAATGGCTGGTCCTAATAGTGTAGCCTGGATCCATTTCTCTCCAGGTACGGGTCAATGTTTGTCAGAGGTTTGCTGTACTCGGGTTGCGGTTTAGAACAGGTCATGGTCTTCATGACGCGCCATGCTGTTCAAATCGGATTAAAATCGGGCTGGATGGTTGCCACATATCCTTCGCCCAGAACGGCAGATGTTCCTGCAATCACTTCTGAGTGGGGCTCGAGGTGTGATAAAGGGTGTGTCACATGAAATTGCATCACGGAAAAAACGCTGTAGAAATTCGCCCAGTAGACCGATCCTTTTGAAAATTTTAGACAGTAAAATAAAAACTATTAAACAACTTTTGGCATTTTCTTTTTATTCATACTTCGAGCCCAAGCCCGTATGCTCGCACCTTCCTCTTTACCCCGTCCATAAGGTTCTGTACAACGACGTCAGGTTGTAGTTTTTTTTGAACAGAAATCCATTTTCTCTTGAAGTCCGCCTCCGATTTGACAACTTTTGGGTTCTTCCGGAGGGCCTGCTTCATAATCGCCCAATATTTCTCTACTGGGCGAAGCTCCGGCGCATTGGGCGGGTTCATTTCCTTTGGCACGAAGGTGACCCCGTTGGTTTCGTACCACTCCAACACGTCCTTTGAATAGTGGCACGAAGCGAGATCCGGCCAGAAGATGTTCGGGCCCTCGTGCTGCTTCAATAGTGGTAGTAAGCGCTTCTGTAGGCACTCCTTAAGGTAAACCTGCCCGTTTACCGTGCCGCTCATCACGAAGGGGGCGCTCCGCTTTCCGCAAGAGCAGATCGCTTGCCACACCATGAACTTTTTGGCAAACTTGGATAGTTTCTGCTTGCGAATCTCCTCCGGAACGCTGAATTTGTCCTCTGCGTAGAAGAACAACAGGCCCGGCAGCTGACGAAAGTCCGCTTTGACGTAGGTTTCGTCGTCCATTACCAGACAATGCGGCTTCATCAGCATTTCGGTGTACAGCTTCCGGGCTCGCGTCTTCTCCACCATGTTTTGCCTTTCGTCGCGGTTAGGAGCCTTCTGAACCTTGTATGTACGTAGGCCCTCCCGCTGCTTGGTCCGCTGGACGAATGAACTTGACAAATTCAGCTTATTGGCGACATCCCGGGCCGAACTTCTCGGATCACGTCTAAACTGCTTAACTACGCGCTTGTGATCTTTTTCACAGACGGAGCATCCATTTTTGCCGTTCTTCACCTTCCGGTCGATGGTTAGGTTCTCGAAGTATCGTTTTAGTACTCTGCTGACCGTGGATTGGACGATTCCCAGCATCTTACCGATGTCCCGATGTGACAACTCCGGATTCTCGAATTGAGTGCACAGGATTAATTCACGACGCTCTTTTTCGTTCGACGACATTTTTCCAAATTTACGAAAAATTGACAGTGAAACATGGCCAACGTGATCTATACACTCTTATCTGATTATAAGCGAAAGCTGAAGATATAATTCCTAAAAATTAAATTTCTACAGCGTTTTTTCCGTGATGCAATTTGATGTGACACACCCTATATATGCGGTCGTGTCCTAGATACAACCCCTTACAATTTTTTTTAACAAATTTTGTTTTTATTATATTCATATTTATTTTTTTTTTTTTTATCTTCGCTTATTTTTCGTCGGCCTATTTCCGCCACTTTAGTGCCAATCACCGACATCAGGGAAGCGACTCCACCTGTTCCTACCTATCAGACTCACAACTCATGAGCCGGGCCAACTTCTTTTACTTCCCCTCCGAAGGAAGACGTAACCAGAGATTTTTCGCCTCAGAAAATCCCAACTACGCCAGCTGGGATTGAACCCAGACCGATCGGATTGTGAGGCTGTTACGCTAACCACACAACCACTGGCGCCGTCTCATATTTATCAATCACTTTAATTTTTTAATTTTTATTTATATATATTCTTATTGTTTAATAAATTTAGACATAATTTATGCGATATTTTACCGCCATCAACCAACTCAAAATTACGTTCTCATTCACTGTAACCAATAACATCTTCCGGGTTGAATTCGCGACAGAAAAATCTTCACACTAATTGGAAAATACCTCCCAAAACATTCTTCCCGATTCGTACATGGGATGGTCATAAAATGAAGGGGGGATCACCGGAATTTCCAGACTATGGATTTTGTCTTATTCGCCCCACATGTCCCACTCCGATCGCACACCAAAACATATCCCCCTAGCAGTTGTGATGGTTCCAATTCCAAGCATATTACTCTTCGGAGCGGAAAACGACATTCGAATACATTTGGTGCAATCCATTTCGCAGGGTGTGTGTTTTTCCTTGTAGTTGTTGTTGTATGTGACTATATATTTCGTTGACACACACTCTGTCCACCATCGGACGGATGGAGAAGCCCTTGCAGCTGCAAAACAGATATTGGGGCACATGGTTTTATCGATATCTGTTTCGTACCATTTCTGATTCCCGTACTCAATCGATAAATTTATGACGAGTGCTACATCTGCTGTGTTACTCCGGGACGGTGTAACCAGGTGTGTTACATTTCATGGTATGACAAGAGTGTTCAAGCACATGGAAGTAATTCTTATCCTTTCGAGGCATCAAGATGGAGAATATGGTTATCGTTGCGATTGGCTCTTTTCCCAGTGGTGTACGCAAGTACGCATGTGGATGGAACGGTCATGATATCGGTATACATAATTTTGCTTTGGATTTTGTATTTGGAAATACAAATCATGCATCAAATGTAGTGATATTTTGATGAAGTTGGAACCATTATCGGAACTGTTACATGTACATCGTCGTTCCAGTGCATTAATTTTATTTATAACATAACAGTAGATTAAAGTAACAAGTTTGTCCTCGCTTTACCATACGTTACTGGAAAGCATCGGTTTTCCGTTCGTCAGTGAACGAACGAGAATTAGTCCTAGTGCTAATTACACCCTACTCTCCGGGCCAAATCCCTTCACGCAGATAATCAAAGTTGGAAATTTAATTATACTCCTCTGCCCGAGAAAGCATAATCAACCGGAAAAGCGACACCAGGGTGATCATGCAGAGCGATAGCTGACTGCTAATTTGGCAGCTTATCATAGAGTCCGCATCCCCAGAATTCTTCCACCATTCCCTTCACCATCATCATCATCATACGGTGACCACAGCAACCCTACACTCGACTCATTTGGCCCGGAATGCTCAAGTTTTCGCTTCCATAAATCATCAAACCTTTGTTTCGGTGTCGTTGTGCTTGCGGTTCTTTTGAAGTGAGCCCTTCGGGTGGACGGACCATTTGCTAGGCAACTGAGGCTACTAATCGGATATGTTGCTAACTTCTTTCTCGAACCTCTCCTGGATTGATTAACGGATTTGACTGAGCAACCGAGTTTTTCAAAGTACGCCATTTTACCCAAACTTGGAGCAGCAGGAGGTAACTTCTGACTGCCACCATAAAACTGTGGAAGTGGTTGCATTCAGTTGAAACCTGAACAGGAAGATATGAGGGGTGAAATGATAAGGTAAACATTGAACATTGAACAAAATTTCATTTTATTTTCGAGCTCAATCATTGAGAGAATTTTCTGTTTTTTTTTAATTCGAAAACAACATTCTGTGGTGATTGCAAAGCAAGATAGACGTATTTGTATCCACAAAGAAGTTGTTGAGCTCAGTACAGTTTTAAATTAAAGAAAGCAATATAATAAACCCGATTGCAGTTACGGCACATCTTTAGGTTCAGCAAAAACAATTGTCTAGCGGAAAAAAATTCCCATGGTAAAAAGTCTAATCAAAGACAAAAACAATGGAAAACGTTCCAGCTTCACTCACCTCATTTATGACAGAATAAAACGTCGCTGTTTACAGGGGTCGTAAAGCGTTATGAGCGTCGTCCGATAACACCTGAGTTCGTCTTCGTTCACAGGTATGCTATCTTAGGCAGTATCGTCAAACTAATTTGAAAACATCTGGTCAGTGAGACTCATTTTTTTGGCGTTACGCAACAAAGTTTTCGTGGAATCCTATTACTCGTTTATTGCCTTCTGTTCATTGTCCCGAAAAAGCTGGTTTGGGAACTAATTTTGTTCCCATGTGGCCTCGGAATTACTGTAATAATTCGATCGTAAACCGGGGGGTTTCTGTAGCATTCAATTTAAACGTAGGGTGGGCTCATTGCCAAACAATATTGCCACATTGTTTCTTTTTGTTAGCGGCGGTGTTTACATTCCCATCCGATTATTGCCTAAACCACCTTAATAAGTGAATATGTACGAGGGCAGTCCGATAAGCCTACAATAAAAAAAAACAAAAATTTTGGAAAAGTGGCGATTCATTTCTCAACACTGTCTCCTTTTATCTCCGTACGCTTGACCCAGCGATGCCCCAAATTCTTTAATCCATCTAAAGAATACGTTTTCTCGAGGTCTGCAAAGTAGGCTTCCGTGGCGGCGATGACCTCCTCATTCGACTCAAATTTCTTCCCGGCGAGTGACTTTTTCAAGTTTGAAAACAAAAAAAAATCGCACGGGGCCATTTCTGGAGAATACGGTGGATGGGGCAGCAGTTCGTAGTGCAATTCGACCAATTTGGTCGTGGCGACGGCGGAGTTTAAATTTTTTCCGTTTTTTTTTATCTAAAATCCACGTACACGCCCGCTTCCACACACGATTCGGCTGAAATTTTAACAGTAGCCGTTTACGACAATGTACTATACGTAATGTAATCTATATCGTAATCTAATCTCATCTATATAAACTATATCGGTTTGGCATGGAATGGCTGTATATACATACGAGGGCGGCCCGATAAGTACTTAACCTCATCGCCCGATGGTGCCAGTATCGCAAGGGAGATTATATTTGCTTTAATTTGATATGTCGATCATTAGAATCGGTTCAGTAACTCAGAAGTTATGAATGTTCGAAAAAAGTCATTTTTGGAAAAAAGTGGAAAAAAAAGATTTTTCGAACCACCCTAAAATAGAAATGGTCACCCTAACGAGAAAAATAAAAAAATACGGGTCTATAGCTTCTTGCTTGCGATAGAGAACAAATCTACCACTTTTCACGAAAATCTGAGAACCACTATATCGGTTTGACATGGAATGGCTGTGCCAATGGGTATATTAGAAAAAGGGTGACCCTCGAACATTTATGTTATCCTTGCTATTCATTTTGAAGGATATGAAAGCTACCTTGAGTTTTCCTGTTGCACAGAATCCCGCCCAAACCATGTACGAGCCTTCACCAAAGTTCCTGGTTGAAAAATACTGTTCCTCCTTTCGTAAATCACGCCAGTACCCGTTGAAACCATCAGGACCATCCAAATTGAACTTTTTTCCGTCACTGAAGCTAATCTAGCAAAGTTAAAAATAAATTCTAGAAGTGGGTTATATCTGTGATATAACCGCAAGGTGGACATAGGACTTGGCTTAGTAATCAATTAGTAACAAACATGTAGTAACAAACAAACATATAGCTCTTTCGAATAAAATAACTATCGTATCACTACATTGAGCCGTAAAAGAATTATTAACGCTCAAAAGAGCCATCGATTCCTTCTCGGAAAAATCAAGCACAAATCATTGGATTTCCAAGCGAGCACCTTCTTATGTACAGATTAATTCGATACAAATACCCTGTTTTCATAGCAATTTTCAAGCTATTGAAACAAACATTCGGGTTAATAATGAACTTTCTGGCGAGTCACTACAGACGTGTATGGCCTTGCGTTGTTCTGATGGAACATAACACCTCTTCGATTGGCCAATTCTGGCCGTTTCAGGTCAATCGCTAGCTTCAAACGGTCAAGTTGTTGGCAGTAGAGATCTGAATTGAGTGTTTGGCCACTCATAATACATTATTTATTTCAAGACTCGCCAAACACACAGTAAAACCTTACTGGCTGTTAGTCCTGGTATGGCCACCGTTTGAGCTGCTTCATCCCCATTTTAAACACGATCGGTTTTTGCACAATATTGTCGTACGTGACCCATTTCTCATCCCCATCCCGTTTAAGTCGATCGATTATCGAGATCGAGATTATGGTCGATCGTAAGCTCCTAGGCGATGCTACGACTACTAACATACCGCTTAATTTCGTTTATTTCTGTGATTTTATTGACATTCAAAATAATGTATTTCTTCGTCTTTGCCGGTAGAATGAAGTAATATGACAATCACTTAAAAAATAAAGGGTGTACGAGCGATGTTTGATACTTATTGGCCTAAACATATTTTTCTATTGCTCAAAAACTATTTTGAAAACAAACTATAAAAATCTATAAATATTGCTGAAATCACATAAATCTGCATATATGCTTGAAGGTCTATCGCTGTCAAGATTAGTCAGCGGTTAATTAATGTCATCGGATGACCGTGAAAGCGCTCTAAATACTGTGCTCGCCCTGGCTATCCTCAGTTTCTATTTTGCCACCGTGCAAAATTATTCGCCTTAGAATGCATTCTCAGAATATACGCAAAATAAGCATAGTGCAGAGCTTGCACCGACGAGCAGAAACAAAGCAGAAGAGAAACATTAAAAAGGCATGTTTTGTACACATTTGTTTTCATAGCGTTATGTGGAGATTAGTTGTGTATGATTGAATCAGACGAAAGAAAGGTTAATTTTATGCGTTATCATACAGATACCGATGGTGGTAGAACAAAGAGGTGATCGCCTCGGGACGCACTGTGTCTAGCACGAGAAGAATATTTGCGATGTCTGCTGAGTGCGTGCATTAGCAATAAGGACACAAATATCGTGTATTGTAACCTGACTGAATCATGAAAAATCCATCTTCAAATGCTTCTATTTACAAAACCACGCATAGCCATCGGTCCTTGTCAAGACCACCAAAATTTTTGACTATAGAGTTATTCGAAAAATTTCTATGCATTAAAAAATAACATCGGAAGAGAGCTTCTGTTATGATATTTCGAATTATACAGGCATTTTTAGACTCCTCAGACTTCCACAGTTCTTCTGTAGGAGCATTGTACCACTGCGACCATTAGTTTGATCTATTGTAGTGGACTTCCACAGTTCATTCGCCTCTAGCATTAATAAAAATTCGAGGGGTTGTATCCGAGACACGACCGCTTAGGACGTAGGACTACGCAATCTTTTTTTAAAAAATTTGATGGTTTATCATTTCAGATATTATTTGCGAATACGTCAAATTTTCATAAACAACTCTTTAGTAAAAAGTTCCGGGGACCTTGAAAAGGTTTAATGGCTTGCATGTTTTTGTAGAATCATTTCAAGAAGCAACGATTCTTTATTGCCTTTGCGAGAACAATACACAAATTGGTCATATGTCGCAATTTGTTTCTGTTTATCAATGCACGCATTGTACTGAGTATTCAACGAGAGGCATCTTCCGTGCATCGCCATTCAACAAGCACCAAACACGCGTCTAACAGATACACACAGTTGCAGCGATAAAAATGAAACATCGCGAGAATGACCGTTTATGAAAAATCGTTTCTCGACTCTCGGTCAAAAGCGTCAACAAAGCTAGGAACTTGTTGCATCAGAGCTGATGCCGATGCGCACGAGATCAAATACGAATGGCAACTAAAAGTATCGAAGGTATGCTATTCACATGTACAGGAAATGAAACAGTTTCGCGCAACGAAAACAAGCAACACACAAACAGCCAAACACTGGTGGCTAGAAGCGACCTATAATCATTTGCACTCTTCTCTTTTTTCGCCTGCTTTGCCATGGCCTGAATGGTTGTGTTAATTGCAATGCCAGATGCTCTTCAAGTGAAATATTCGCTAGTGTTCACAGCTCGAGGGGAAACATAAAACTCAAAACGAACAGAATAACGACCTTCGTTGTTTCAGGCACAGAAAAAATCTGAGAACTTTCCTCAGAGAAGATGCAATACTTATACGCTAGCAACAGCTTACACACTATGTAAGGGTGGAGTTTACTTCACAAATATTCTCTTTTCGCTATCCCCCTTTGTTGTTTCTATTCTAGCGGCTGCATAAGTTGCCCGTTATTGACAGCTCTGTTCGTGAAAGCACACAAATGAACAGAACAAATGGATGGGGAAATGGGAACGCTTCCAATTTTCGTCAATTTAAACCATATACAAACTATGGGATTGTAATGTATAGCATATCAAACAAATCTTAGAAAATTTCCGATTCGATGGTATGCAAATCGTTAAAATCCGTTCTCAGCAAAAATAGTAATTAACGTTAACTTTATATCATAAAAACGTGACCTGTTTTCTGATTTGACACCCTTAATGTAAGACGTAATCCTACGTCAAAAAGATCGATTTGGAAGAGTGAGCTAAACACTCGGCCTTGAGAGTGTGTCATTTGGAAAGCCTCGCTGTCTCTGCCATTTGGTCACTAGCAGGATGACTGATTCCTCGTGATTGACTTATTGGTGGCTTTTTCCGATCGAATAATTAACTAACGTGAATTCGAGCATTATTTCCTGGTTAAAAGTTACTAACCCATGATTGTGGCTTCTCTGAAAAAAATGGGTTGATTTTATCTATGATATAACCGCAAAGTTGACGTAGACTGCTGTTGGCCTAGTATTCATTTGTTTGTATTGATTAAATTTTTGATTGAATGAAACAATTTTCGAATTCAATTCAATTCAACATATTTGCTTTTTTGACGTAGGATTACGTTTTTCGGGAACATATTGGGGTACAAATTGAAAATCGAAAATCGAGCACATCGTGAAAATTGTCCAAGTTCAAATGCTTATTGCTCAGTCATTTCATGATGGATTGATAAAATTGTTGCGTCAATCGATTTCGACACTCCATAACAATTTTTTATATTGGATAAAATAATATATATCATGAAACTAGCTTTCGAACAATTCGAAAAATCTCAACCGCTATCTTAACGGAAATACCCACTTCTGTTTGGTCGAAATTGACGACACATGCAGCGGTTCCCTAACAGAGACATCAAAACTAAGCTGCCTGGGGGAAATCAGCTTTGCAAAACATGAAGCAGGGGGAGCTTTTGTTCCCACCGTAATATGTTCCCAAACAGAGACATCAAAACCAAGCTGCCTGTGGGAAATCGGCATTGCAAATACTCGAGAACTGGTCGTTCGGTTTAAGCTGTCTGTTTTGTTGTGTTCATTTTCAACCAAGGAAATTTCATACGGAGAGAAAAATTGGAAAAGTGAAGAAATATTCGAAAAAGTGATTTCTCATATGCTCTACATATAGTATTCGGTGTTGTTAGTCCAATTAAAATTCGCATTGGGGTGAAGAAAAGGTTAAATAAACACTCAGAAAATAAAAATTATAAAAGAAAATTACCCTTTCCATTTTAAATATTTTTTTTCTATATTAAAGTAACGTGTTTTTACTGACGAGAAAAATTGATAATTGTGTTCGGTATTGATAATTATCTTATATTACATTAGTGAGTTTTTTTTTCTTTAATTTCCATACATAACACAGGAGGCATCTCGTCTAGGGTCACATAGAGCGGTTTTAACCATATCTCATTCCATTTCGACATCTTCTATCTGATACGCACCATCCAACGAATGTTTACCACCGTTCTATCATCATCATCACTCGGTAAACACTGGTGGGATGAACAAACAATACCCAACAACCAAACAAAACGGCCTATCTCAGGGCCACTAAATCATTGTCAAAGATTTCAACGTTGTAATTCTTCAAACATATCCAAAATCAACAGATAGCCTAACGGAATCCTACGTCAACTATACGGTCGTGTCTCGGACACAACCCTCCTGTGACTTTTTTTATCCCGTTTGTTTATTTTAGGCTAATTATCATTTTTGCTGTAACAGAGCCGAATTTCGAATTTCAATCGTGTACATGTAACATGTTTATCATTTCTATAAATAGTACATTACACAATTGCCATTTTTCAGCGTAAGAGTATTCCTTCTATACCATTGCATATCGTACATTTTCACGGTAGCCATTTAGGCGTAAGAGTATTTCTTCTGTTTATCCGTTATCCAGTGAGACCACCGGACAGCGGTAACAATTGATATGATCATTATTGTGTTATTAATAGAACAGCAGTCCGATGAGTTGTATGGATGAATCTTATTATCGGCCGTGGATCGATCTCGATCTAGCGCATTTTACAGTTATTAAAATAATTATCTCAGGAAAAATAACATGTTAATTAATTATGATAGATGCGTAGAAATATTTCCTATCAATTAATGCAAACATCTTTCCGATCTATTAAGAAATGTTCGAGTTATAAGCATCCAAAATCTTTAATTTTTTCCTGCATGTTCTGTGTTTAGGTTTTAATTTCACCCCCCATATATTCCGGTTAGACGTAGTCCCACGACAAAATAGGTTGATTACCACTGATCTAAATGATAATTCAGTTTACAGAACGTTCGAGAACGCTAAACCTTGGATGTCCAAATTTTTTTTTCATCAACTTCCATCCTTACAACATTTTTTAAATCTGAATGTGTCGTAGTTAGGGCTCGCATTACCGTGTCAAAATTTCAATAACCGGTTATTCGGTAATGAAAATTTCATTACCGGTAAGAAGTACTTTAAAATAAATCATTCTCTTGAAGTAACGGCTTTTATTGATAATGATTAGTTTACAAAAAAAAAAGTTTTTGCTACATAGTTTATTGGTTAAAGTAATATTCAAATTTCAAATTTCCCGCGGCTCACAATTATCCATCTCTCCAGTTTGAAAATCATGTAAAAACACCAGCGTACGAGTCTGGGCAGGTAATTTATTTATCTTCACTTTAATGTAGTCCCGTGAATATTTCTGTAACAATCTCTTGCAGCAAAAAAAAGCGTGGGGCAGTGCTGGCAAATCACGTCTAACGCCGAAAGTGTGAACACTGCTGCTTGTCGTCATGGCCATCGGTGTCATCACAATCGCAACTTTTAGCAAACCACCTCGCGAGGTTTCCCATTTGCATAATATGCAAATGGGCACACCGCGGAATATAAATAAATGAGAGATAATATTTATTGTAAGCATTATTTTCTGCATATGTTCGCTTCTCCCACTGTTCTCGACACCCTTCGAAGTGGAAAACGAGAGAAGAAGGGGATGCTGGGTGAAGATGCTGTTGATAAGAACGGAAAGCTTCTTTTTATACTGGCGCAACAGCAACGAAATGCGCTGATGGTTGAACTGGGTTATGCAACACACAAGCATGTCTCAGAGCACCCCTTTTGCCTTCACCGCGAGCCGCTGTTACTTCCGCACCTGAGCTTGCTCGCTTGCCGGGTATCCCGAGCCCGAGCCTACATACGTACTGCAGATATGGAGCACTTCTTTCATCCGGCACAAAATCCACTTATAGTTTTCGCGAGCTTTCGCGATAATGATTCGTTGGCTCCAGGCGGCAACAGCAGCAGCGCACTTGCAGCGCTCGAGAGCCGTAAGTGAGCCGAAGCTGAATTGTTGCACAAAAGCCTAGAATTCAATTAAGGGACGGAGCCAACTTGAGAGGAGTACGGGTCAGGTTTTTAAGTACGAGGTTTTAAAAGCCGGTGAATGTGTAGACACAAAAGTTGTATCTTTTTCCTGGGATCAGCACCCCATTTTGATGGGAGTGGTTGTGTAACTGATTTAAAAACAATACAATCTTCGAATGAACACAATGAAGTCAACAGTTTATTGGATTATTATCAATTGTGTTAATAATTATATCGAATAAACAAACATTCTTTCAATTTTGCCTTGATTTTTTGGAAAAAGAAAAATATCACAAGGTGCCAAAATCAAGTGAACATGGCGAATGATTCAATTTATTTATTCCAGTGGAAAATCGAATACTTCCAGTGGAGAAAATATTCTAATGAGATATAGTTGAACATTTAGCAAACGAACAAACTTAAGATCATCAACCTGTTTCACTGTGTCCGCTTGCATATCCGAAACCATGGTACAGATAAAATGATAAAAATTGTAAAACTAAGATTGCCAACTTTTGCATCCCACGTGGGGGAAAGTTTGTGCTGCATATTCCGGTTGTAAATATTCTTCTTCCTCTGCACCTATAAATGCAGCTCCGATTTGGCCCCCCTGAAGGGTGGCTCTTGAATGCACAGAGAAAGAAGCAAAAACTGTACAAACATAATCTCGTATTCAATTCTACCAGGCAATAGCAGCAGCAACAGAAGAACTAAAAGTAGCAGTAAAAGCAGTCGAACACTTTGCTCCCAGGCTACAAATATTTGTACTACTTCGCAATCTCTTCCTGTTTCCAGCTTCCTGTTTCATCTTCCGCTACTCTCTTCAGAACCATACTCGCTCTTTCCCGCTGTTAGTTCCGGTTCGGAGCCCTTTCTTTCAACTCTGCCCTCCCTTGGCCTTTTCTGGGAAGGCAGAGCAAATTGCAAGGTTCCCAGGAATTTGATCCTGGCGATGAACTACGCTACGACATTGCCCGGGATTCTGACATTTGTGTTCGTCTGCATTATCCTAATGAACTAATGGAAAATACTTCATTGAAACGAGTTACACCCAAGTTCACATCCAACTCCACAGTTACTTCTAATCAGTGCAAATTTGCCGACAGCACTGCGCGACACCCCTCGTCACCTAAAGCTTATTCTTCATTTAAATCCAAAAGTGGGTTTGTCCCTCCCTACACGGCTAAGGGCGGCGTCGGTACCAGCTAACAACAGCAAATGCTACAAGGCGCTTCGTTTTGATGTTTAAATAATGAACGTTTTCTTTATTTCCATCCCCCCTTTTTTTTGTATACACCTAGTTTTGCTGCCAAATGTGCACACAAAATCCCAAATCCGTAATCCGCCTTTGGAGACTGGAAACAAGAAACTCTCGAGTCCCGAAGCGAACGGGGCGGCACTTTTTAACGATCAAATAAAAACTTAATTTCAATAATTTAAAGGCGGAATTTAAGACGCGCTGCTTTTGTCAGCTTTACATAAAGCAGCCCTAAGGAAGATAACAAGGATGTAAGCGCTGATGGGGTTCGTGGAGACGAGAATGGGGATTTCGCGGTTTGAACACGTCAAATTAATGGATAAGTTTGAGGGTAAAATCAGAGCGTTGTAGAGAAATTCGTCGTTTTATTAAGGGTTGCGAAGATTTATCGGTGTGAATGAAAGTACCATGACTTACACAAACAGAAGATGGTTTAAAAAACACAAGAAATAAACAAATTACTCTCAAGTCGTTTTCAACAATTTACTAAAACGAAACAATTCTGCCTGAAGCATATTAACGAACACGGTTGAACAATGAAGTATGTAGCTTTAAAAAATACAAAGATGATAATGTCAAATCAATGAATGGAAATTGTATTCGCACAGTTTTCCTAAAATTGTTGTAATTATCCCCCTTCCAATTACAGAACGATAATGATTTTTTTGATGATTACATATTGGACACGAAGCAATTATTCCCAGTGCCAGCTGGGGAAACAAAAACCTTAGACTAGACCCCATTACGGAACGCCAACTAATCGAAGGTTCAATTTCCTTTTGGAACACTTGCAGATTTCCGATGATGATCGCATGAGCTTGACGACAGCCGTGTCAGATGAAGACGACGGGGAAAGTGTGATGGCCTCACCATACAAAGCGAAAGCTACTGGCACTGCCGCCGCGTCATTCAACTGCACTGGAGCGGTCCGGAAAGCAGGGTAAGTAGATCCCAAAACGAAGTAAAGCGGCGAGCTAGAGCTGAAGCTAAATACTGAAGGAATTGAGAGAGAGAGAGAAAAGTTTATCTGCGTATTTTCAAACATTAGTTTTCAACTGCCTTTGATTCTGAGATGATTTCTATCTCTTACGAGGTCTGTTCAAAAGGTATCGCGAATTTTGAATTTCCGTGGGTTACGCATACAGTACAACACTGATTATCCGCGAAATTGAGTGGCGAGGTGACTTAGGATAAATAAAATCACAAAAAAAAGACTGAAATGAGGTACACATACGAAAAAAAAGGATGTTTCAACACGAAAACTATGTTTCATCATTATTAAAATCATTAAACAGATGATATCAAAACCATCTATCTATATATATATAAAAATGGAGTGATGTCTGTCTGTCTGTCTGATTCTTATAGACTCAGAAACTACTGAACCGATCGACATGAAAATTGGTATGTAGGGGTTTTTGGGGCCGGGGATGGTTTTCGTGATATTTTGAGACCCCTCCCCCCTCTCTAAGGGGGGGCTGCCATACAAATGAAACACAAATTTCTGCATTACTCGGAAATTAACCAAGCAAACGAAACCAAAGTTGGCATGTGAAAGTTTTAGGGTGCAATAAATGTTTCTATGATGGTTAGACAGTCCTTCCTCCACTCAAAGGGGGGGCTGCCATACAAATGAAACACAAATTTCTGCATTACTCGGAAATTAACCAAGCAAACGAAACCAAAGTTGGCATGTGAAAGTTTTAGGGTGCAATAAATGTTTCTATGATGGTTAGACAGTCCTTCCCCCACTCAAAGGGGGGGCTGCCATACAAATGAAACACAAATTTCTGCATTACTCGAGAATTAATCAAGCAAATGAAACCAAATTTGGCATGTGGAGGTTTTAGGATGCAATAAATGTTTCTATGGTGTTAAGATACTCCTTCCTCCTCTCTTAGAGGGGGCTGCCGTACAAATGAAACACAAATTTTTGCATTACCCGAGAATTAATCAAGCAAATTAAACCAAATTAGGCATATGGAAACTTTAGGGTGCAATGAATGTTTCTATGGTGGTTAGATACCCCTCCCCCCTCTCTTAGGGGTGACTGCCATACAAATAAAACACAAATTTCTGCATTACTCGAGAATTAATCAAGTAAATGGGCGGGACGAAGTTTGCCGGGTTAGCTAGTGACTAAATAAAAAAATCAAGAGCCTGACACTCACCTACACCCTTCGGCAAACCCTATACAATTACTATAGAATTCGCTATCACGAATAATCCGCACCACAGATGAGCAAATTTGGGTAGTCGTGGGCAGAGTCCAACAGCTCCTTAGCAGTGTTAAGCGATGCTATTTTCGATTAAAATTGAACGATCTTGGCACAAATTTCGCGGAGACCCGTCTCATACCCAAATCATTGGTAAAAACCGGCTGGCACGAGTCATTAGATATGTTTAGATTCTCAGCAACTTCCCTAACAGTGATTCGATGATTGGACACTACTAATTCGTTCCGTTTTTTTCGTGAAAAACACATTCATTTGAATAATAAGATGAATTAATGTATACTGTATTACAAACTATATTGTGTTCTAGATATTGGCCATCGCTAGCCACTGTTTTTCTCAATTTTTCTAACATTTTCCCAAATCGTATTGACGTAGAACTACGTCCTACAAGACTATATGGAAGGCTAAATGAAAATGTATATATACAGTCATTCCATGTGAAACCGATTTAGTGGTTCTCGGATTTCCATGCAAAGTGATAGTTTTGATTCTTATTGCTAAATATTAGACCCGTATTTTATTTTTCACTATGGTGACCATTTCCATTTTAGGATGGTTGGATAAAACAATTTCCAAAAAAATCGTAACTTTTGAACTACTGTACCAATCTATCAACATATCAAATTGAAGCCTATTAGCTTTTCTCTTCTACAAACAAAATAATACACTTGACGAATTTCATGCCAACTCGACTGGCCGTTGGCAGCACCATCTCAGATACCAGCGAAACGATGTGGGTGTAAACACATGGGTCTTTTAAGCAACTTTGCCTTTTTTGAAACATTCAAAAAAATTATGAAAAATACCAAATTTTTTTTGAAAAAACATTTTACTGGAAAAAAAAAGATTTAAAACTCAAAATTAATTTTTCTCAAAAACGTATTTTTTAAAATTACTCAAAAAAAATTATATGAATAGCCCTTACACTTTCCAAGAAGTCGTCCATACATCGGAAGATGGGTACTTTTACAGGGAAAAAGTTTTTCTAACAACAACTTTTTCATGTTTTCTTTGAAAAAAATAAAATTAATCCTAATTTTGATTAAAGTCAAGATAGCGATATAGTGTACTCGACGAAATATTATATCTAATTAAAATACTAGCGCACCCGGCAAACGTTGCTCTGCCATTTAAATTATTTCTACTGAAAATTTATCTATTAAATGTATATGTATTTAAATGTTTTAACGATCTTAAAAAAATAATCGGTTATAATCGATGAAGAAAAATAAAATGAGGAAAATCAATATTAATTTCGTTAAATTGCTGTCCAGTTGGTCAAAAATACACGCTGCCGTTTTTAATATGGGCGGATAGATTTATAAGTGCTTGGTCCCGTACATGTACCGACCAATTTGGTAGCTCATTATTTCGTGGTTGTGGTTCAATCGAGCAGTATTCACATCGATATTCTGAATTCGAAATACAAGAATTTTTTTTCGGACTCGCAAATGTATTTATTTCTCTTCAACGAACTGTAGAGCTTGACATTAACATGAGCTTTGATATTGGATATTGCCCAATGCTTTTGATCGTGTCGTTGTTATTTATTTTTATTTTTTTGGAAAACGCTTTGTATATTTTTCATTTGCCTTTTTTGTTTATCACATTTGTTTATTTATTTAGGTTCATTGGAATTTTAGCTGTAACGGAGCCGGATTTAATCGTGTACATGTTACATGTTTATGATATCTATAAATTGTAAATTACACAGTAGCCATTGCAGGCGCAATAATGTTCCTTTTGTTCTTCCATTGTTCAGTAAACCGGACCGCGGAGAGAGTTTATATGGTCATTGTTGTGTTATTTATAGCACAACTGCAAGATGTATGTATTGTTGCAAGCAAAGCTTGCATATGGATAGAGAGAGGCCAGGACTTCGACACTGAATCGATCTCCATCGCTGATGATTGTTTCGTGGACCTAGTTATTCTATAACAACACAAAGATGGTCAAGGGTTCTGAGCTTTGAACTCACGCTTAGTAAGCGAACACGCAACCAATGTGGCTACGAAGACCCCCTACATTTATCTTGATTGATGATAAAAATTTTGGATCACCACGTGAACCATGAAATAATTGTGGTAGCAATATCGAACCACAAACCCTGCTTTGAACCCCGATCGGATCTGACGATTCGATCGAAATCGACTTCTGTATTCTGAAATCCGATCGAACTCAACTCAATCGTGCTATGAAATGTGGCAATCTCACCTTGACGCAAAATGAACATCAAAATAATTGATACGTATTCGTGGTGCAATTTACCCTCTATCAGATTAGCAGACACGAAAGCAATTTTAACCCATTTTAGGCCAAGCGTTCGAAAAATCGAACAGCAACTTTGATAATTTTCCATGTCTTTGGAAAGCTAACATATGGTAATGTTTTTGCACAAAAGATAGCTTAATTTATTAGCTACCACTTACTATCAAGTTCATTCAATTTTGTATATCTTCATTGGGCAATAAATTCGATATAAAGCAAGCATGTTTGGAAGGTGTTATTACTTTCAATTAAAAAACCCATTAAAATACAAAATTATGTGAACTTGTCTACTGTATTACTTTGATAAAAGAACATACATTGCGATATGGGGCAAAAATCATTCGATTGAGCCTCGTACAGGAAAATAACAGCCGGGAAAATTGAGTGTTCGAAAAATCGAACGTTGGCCATAACGAACATTTTTTCTCTGCTGACAACACATCTAACCTCAGCAGCGCATTTTGGTTCATTTACTTTGGAAGGCGGAAGGTTTTTGCATTTTCATTTGTGAATGTTTGCAAATATCAATTAATTCGGTAAATATTATTGAAAATTCTTAACCTTAGGTAATGGCGGCCCGTAGAGTTTCGTGTGTGGAGGGCCTGGAGGAAATGATCAATACATGTAACAAGGATTTTAGTGAGATTGCTGGTATAAATATTCTTCCGCCGGACCGAATTATAACCACCCAACCTTCGATTACATTGTTTTTTCGCATCATTTTGGTATTTTGCAGGTTTTGGAAAATAGATAATTGGAAAGAAATATTTCTCAAGCATAAACATTTCTCCACGGCTAACAATGAAAGTAATAAGTTGAAATTACATGAAATAAGAAATGTCACATCTCACCTTAGGTGGATTGAATTAGGTTTATAATTAGAGACCTCTATCCTCCTGTGCTTGTTCGTCCGGGAATATAAAATTGATGCATTTATGAATACCATATATTTACTAATTGAACTGATTTTCAGTTCGCAGTATGTTTGTGCTTGCAAAAAAAAAGGGCGGGTTTCGGCCAATGTTCGATCTTTCGAACAGTCATTTCCCGGATAATGGAAGATAGGAAAAACATAATTCCTGAACATGGGGGTTTCTTTAGCATCAATAATCGAAATTGGCTTTCGTAAAAAACATAATTTTTACAGCTTGGTCGTTAATGGGTTAAATTGCTAAAATTTGAATGAATATCACGACTCATGACATGACAAGGCTGCCACATTTGCACAGCTCGATTGAGCTTAAATTGCTATCCGTCCGGGTAATTCTGATTCGATCGGATTTCAGAATACAGGAGAATAGTTTATCAGTAGATGGGAAATTACAGTATCCTTTTGCTCAGGACGTATTTTGTCGACTAACCAAACTAAAAATGTGCGTATGAGGTAATCCTCGCTTTTGTCATTCAACCGAATACATCCAGCAACATGTTGGACAGAATACGTGTAATGTTCATTTCTTTTGTTTCAACAAACGTGCATTCATGACTATGCAAAAGTTTTGGACTGGCAACAACAAATGCTGTGTTGGACCACCTTAATCAGTATTAAATATACAGTAATCGGTATCCTAGCGGTATCATATATAGTTTACGAACTATCCTCATGCCTACCCAGTTTTTTTTTTGGTATCATTTCATTAAAATCGGTCGAGCCGTTTCGGAGGAGTTCGACCGCGAACATCGTGACACGAGATTTATATATATATAGAGATGAACTTTCGTCGAAGACGCCAACTTTCTATCTTTTATAGTTTCTGGAATATAGGGAATTTTTGTATGGAGACCCCTAAAAAATTAAGTTTTACTCGTTACATTTTTTGCGCAAATTATCGTGTTATACATGTTTTTGCCGCGTTTCTGAATAGAAAAAAGATAGAAAAAATTGTTTGGCTCTCTCAAACAACTTGTCTAATTCTTTTTTGGATATTTCAAGTATGCAAAGTTGCTTGAAACCCACGTGTGTTTACACCCACAACGTTTCGCTGCTATCTGAGATGGTGCTGCCAACTCCTAAGATGAGTTGACATGAAATTCGTCACGAGCAGAAATATAAATTTTGATTCCATAATTATTGATTGTATTTGTTTTTTTTATTGTTCACATGGCTTTGGACTAGAGAGCGCTATATATTTTCATATTTTTTCTTGAAAACTGAGGTTTTTTTACATAACATATTAAAAAATCAGAGAGGCGTTTTTTTCGCTTTCGAGTTATGATTTTTCAAAGCTAACCGATGATCCGATCGATCGGATCATTTGACTTTTTTCAAAAATGTATAACCTCTTCCATAAGAAAAGAACGTCTAATTGGCTTTAATTTGATATGTCGATCATCTGAATCGGTCCAGTAGTTCAAATGTTATGAATTAAAAAAAACATTTTTTGAAAAAAAAAAAGCAAAAAAATATGTTTTGGACCACTCTAAAATGAGAATAGGCACCCGAATGAAAAAATAGAAAAAAAATACGAGTCTAACATTTTGCGATATGGAACAAATGAACCAATTTTAATGAAAATCAGAGAACCACTATATCTGTTTGGCATGGAATGACTGTTTCTATATGTACTACTAGCTGACCCGGCAAACTTCGTCCCGCTCAAAATTTATTTTTTGTTATCACATTCACGTTTTCTTACCGAACGCACGTTCATGAGTCTGATCGCAGAACTGTTTAATGATTGATCTTCTAATCGACCCTTTAAAATTACCTTTTGCTTTAAAATTTATAGTACTTTTACCAAAACTCCTCATTTTTTATATCAAATTATTTTCAGACACAATTCTCGTTCAAAGTTTGGAAATATTATAGGATAAAGACAGCCCTAAACCGGATCATTCCTTCCTCGAGTTTTGCTCTTATCAACACATTCGACGATTCATTTTTATTTTATTTTATTATTATTATGCAAAATTTGGTTCCATTTGCTCAATTAGTTTTTGAGTTATGCAGAAATTAGGGTTTCATTCCTATGGCAGACCCCCCCCCCCCCTCCCCCTTCTTAGAAAGGAGGAAGGACTTTAGAACCACCATAGACACGTTTATCGATCCCTAAAACCTCTATATGCCTTTGTCATTCCATTAGCTTGATTATTTCTCGAGTTATTCTGCCCCCTCTCGCCCTTTTGAGAGAAGGAGAAGTGGAAAACCACTATAGAAACATTTATTGCTCCCTAAAACCTCCATATGCAAAATTTGGTTCCGTTCGCTTGATTAGTTCTTGATTTATGCAAAAAAATATGCTTCATTTGTATGGTAAGCCCATAGAGGGAGTGGGAGAGTGTCTATTCGCCTCAACAACGAGATTAAGAGATAGATAGATAAATCTACAGAGAGAGAAAAATGATAAATACTAGTCAATTGGCGATCTAACGTAAAAACCTACACCTAGGCAGCGCTGCGGTGAAAGTGATGACGGTTTTAAATTTTGCAATGTGAGTTTACAGAAGGTTTGCAGTTCTTTCCATGACTTACGATGTTATAATCATAAAAAAATATTTGATTGCGACGAGTTTGATAGAAATTTATTTCTGCTCAATTTCATATATAACATGTTATTTTATTTCCTCTTTCAGTTGTATAAACTGTATAAATATTGACAATGACTGAATCAAAAAAGCGAAATAGAAAGCACAATCAAAAACAAGTTGTAAAATTCATAGTTCCTGCAGGTGAGACGGAAATAAAATATACATGATTTATTGTTGAGCTTTTTCTTACATTGTTACCATTTCCTTCCTAAGCTCAAATTCAAAATTCAGATGTTTCACGATGATCGTTTACGTTATGTGTTAAATCGTCCATAGATAAAGGATAGTTTAGAAATGATATACCGTGATGTAAACATATTCCGCTCATCTAAGACAAAATATAAAATTTGTATACTCTAATATTTTTTTTTTTTTTATCTGTATTATAGTGATTTTCAACTCATTAGGCTGGTTCGTCACTTTTACTTCCATTTTATATAGAATGATGATGATGGTCCCACCTCTTTCCCCTACAAAGGCTTGAGCGGGACGAGTTATCTAATTGATAATAATTGAGTTACTGAGTTTATTACATCATACTAACCAGTGAGCACATTAAATTGAAAAGAAAACGGACTGGTTATCCCGCAGACATAGATTACTAATCGATAGAACAATTTAAGCCATTGTCTAAAGTATTCATTCCATGGCATGTCGAGAGAATTTCCAACCCGGGAAGACCCTAGACCGATCGGGAATTGAACCCTATGCCTATGTCAGTATTAGCCATGAATTTTCAAGGGATATCCCGCTTTATCAGATCCCCGGCCACGGCCTGCAATTGCGATCGTTTCCGAGTTCTAGTAGCTGAGCAAACCCAAGCCTTATTATAGCCGACACTTCAGGCCCATCACTTTACATATCCCAAGGCATGTCAAGAAAATTTCCAACCCGAAAAAATTCTTGACCGATCAGGAATTGAACCCAATACCTATGTCAGCATTAGCCTAGAATTTACAAAGGAATTCCCGCTTCACTGGATACCCGACAACGGTCTGTTAATCGTTTTCGAGACCAGACAGCTGAGCAAACATAAGCCTAATTCCAGCCGATACTTCAGGCCCTACATTCAACCTGGGGTATAAACGTGTCAACCTGAATCTGCAATGAGATCCGCCACAACACAGAAAAATCTTGATATAATTATCTGTTGAGAAGATGAATTTACAAGTATTCCGATTGAGCTATCCCTAGCTTACCTCAGGTTTCCACATTAAAGCCCTTGGAATGACTTTGTTTTATTCGATCAAAAATTCTTTTGCTTTTGTTCAATCTCACGTTTCTCTATGTTTGCCAACGCGCGCGGGCTCAAACTATTGCAGACTTCACAATTATTTTTTAAAATTTAATTCAATAACTAAGATATATATATATATATATAAGCAAAAAACAAGAAAAATACACGGACACGGGGATCTGATAAAGTGGGATTTCCCTTGTAAGTTCATGGCTAATATTGACATGGATTTTTGGAAGAATGTCGGGAGTGAGAATTAAACTCGTGACCTTTAGCGTGAGAGGCATGGATGTTACCACTACGCCAGATCGCCTCCACCCTAATAATTATTATTTGCTCATATATAATGCTGCTATGTGCTACTTGCTTGGAATCTGTTCCATAAGAATATGGATGAGAGCGTTGCTGCATTCATACTACCTAAAATTATGGAAAACATTTTGCCCCTTTTAGTCCTAATGTCAATTTGTGGATGTTTCGATTTCAGTTTCTAAAAACGTTCAAATTATAGAACAGAAGAACAAACTTACATAAATTTCACAATTACCTCCTGTAGATAGGTCATCGAATCCGTAAAAGAGTGACTCAACTGAAACAACTCACTCGAATCTCTACTACTGCCTTATTCTTTTCACTCGTTTCGAGCTCGCTATAACGCTGCCATAATGGCAAAAATGGTCGAAACGAACAAAAATCACTCGTTTCGGAATGCGGAATGCCACCCCTGGATCTTACCATTTCCACAGCGTCTGTCATTTTCAACCTATCATGTTGCATCCGTTTATAACCGGTGTTAGTTTTACTCTTCGCAATATAAGAAATGAAATCTGTTGAGTAAAACACTATCAAATCAGAGCAATGTACGTGTATCATTCAGTTTTTATTATTTTCTGACGATTTTCAATCGTTTACACTTTGTAAATTGGTATCAACTGTGGTTAGCCACTTTGCAAATATGGCGAATGACAGGGCGACGAATGATATTGGCTAACATTTATAGAACTAAGCGTAACTAATAGTACTTGGTAATAGTTTGCAAGTATACACCAAAATAATTTATCAGAATACATAAGGTAGCTAGTGTGAAATACAGCGTTTATGTCAAGTGAATGGAATTATGTACTGGTTGTTATAAGGGAGCATCCACTCAACCACTTAACTATATACTTAACTGGAAATTCGCTTCTGTGGCTTCTTCTGGAAAGAAAAGGAAGTTTGGAGGGTTTCTGGGAAAATAGGATGAAAAACTAATTGGTATAATTCCACCCACGATCCACTAAAACCAAACATTGGTGTCGTGACCGGGATCAGCGGCTTAATTATAAGGAATCTACATTTTGTGGAATTATAATCGCTGGAATCTATCTATCTATTAAGTGTGGAATATTGCATGCTATAATTTATACTTTAACCAGTAAGCTCGGAAGCTGCTCTAAAAATATTGTCGTCGAAAGCTTCGTCGCAATCAATAAAATTATAGGAAATACGACCGCATTGCTGACGTAGAACTACGCTGTTATTGTATAAAGGGTGTGTCACATCAAATTGCATCACGGAAAAAAACGCTGTAGAAATTCGCCCAGTAGACCGATCCTTTTGAAAATTTTAGACAGTAAAATAAAAACTATTAAACAACTTTTGGCATTTTCTTTTTATTCATACTTCGAGCCCAAGCCCGTATGCTCGCACCTTCCTCTTTACCCTGTCCATAAGGTTCTGTACAACGTCAGGTTGTAGTTTTTTTTGAACAGAAATCCATTTTCTCTTGAAGTCCGCCTCCGATTTAACAATTTTTGGGTTCATCCGGAGGGCCTGCTTCATAATCGCCCAATATTTCTCTATTGGGCGAAGCTCCGGCGCGTTGGGCGGGTTCATTTCCTTTGGCACGAAGGTGACCCCGTTGGCTTCGTACCACTCCAACACGTCCTTTGAATAGTGGCACGAAGCGAGATCCGGCCAGAAGATGGTCGGGCCCTCGTGCTGCTTCAATAGTGGTAGTAAGCGCTTCTGTAGGCACTCCTTCAGGTAAACCTGCCCGTTTACCGTGCCGGTCATCACGAAGGGGGCGCTCCGCTTTCCGTAAGAGCAGATCGCTTGCCACACCATGTACTTTTTGGCAAACTTGGATAGTTTCTGCTTGCGAATCTCCTCCGGAACGCTGAATTTGTCCTCTGCGGAGAAGAACAACAGGCCCGGCAGCTGACGAAAGTCCGCTTTGACGTAGGTTTCGTCGTCCATTACCAGGCAATGCGGCTTCGTCAGCATTTCGGTGTACAGCTTCCGGGCTCGCGTCTTCCCCACCATGTTTTGCCTTTCGTCGCGGTTAGGAGCCTTCTGAACCTTGTATGTACGCAGGCCCTCCCGCTGCTTGGTCCGCTGGACGAATGAACTTGACAAATTCAGCTTATTGGCGACATCCCGGGCCGAACTTCTCGGATCACGTCTAAACTGCTTAACTACGCACTTGTGATCTTTTTCACTGACGGAGTATCCATTTTTGCCGTTCTTCACCTTCCGGTCGATGGTTAGGTTCTCGAAGTATCGTTTTAGTACTCTGCTGACCGTGGATTGGACGATTCCCAGCATCTTACCGATGTCCCGATGTGACAACTCCGGATTCTCGAAATGAGTGCGCAGGATTAATTCACGACGCTCTTTTTCGTTCGACGACATTTTTCCAAATTTTTTTCCAAATTGACAAATTAAATTTCTGCAGCGTTTTTTCCGTGATGCAATTTGATGTGACACACCCTTTATAAGTCGCTTGTTTATAACTTGGGATATTATCCTATAATGTTGTGAATTTTTAGAAATAGCTATTCAATATAATAATCCCTGAAATGTTTTTTTTTAATTGTAGAATCAGTTGATAATAATTGATTGATGATTCATTCTTGCCCTCGCAGAACAATACACTAGCTGATCGTATGTCGCAATTTGTTTCATGTCAATGCATTGAAAATTTACCTCGAACGCTATTCCGATGGTCTTTCTCGTAATTGACATACACTTGGCTACAGTCGATTATATACTTGTTGCCCCAGCACCATTATTCCACATCTCATAACTACATCAATATATATGCAATACTCAAATCAAACATCATGCTACATGTTATTTAGTATTGCCTCAGTGGAATTGCACCTCTAGAAATCGTTCGTACACCGTAAACCAAGCGCCAAACAAGCGTTCGCCATAGCATGCAAACAGAGCCATACTTTGGTGGTTTAAAACAACTAGGAATATAAATGCTTCTTATCATTTTGCGCTATTCTCAAAAGAAACGCTTCTGTTAATATTACTGGCCTCGAAAAAAATTGCATTACTTTCTCATGCTCGAGATAAGCGCAGCTGTCATCCTTAGTGGAGATAGTGTTGCTACTGGCAAGCGAAACCTAATCACAAACAAAATTCAGAACGACATTTACATTCTTGATGACTAAATAAGCGAAATAAACTCTGAATACAGAACGAGACTGAAAGTTTTCCCCAGTGAGATCCACTGTTTATACTGTAGGCAAATATTCCTCTTCGTTTTTCTTCTTTTCCTTTTTTCACGGAGTCTTTACGTCTAGTAATTTCCCCTTCGTTGCTCGTCGATAAGATGCTCGTTATTGACGGCAAGGGTAGAAATGTTCACAAATCAGCAGAACAAATGTATCGGAAAACGCTTATAGTTTTCATGAATTTTAACCATTTACACACCAGAGGATTGTAATGTATAGCATAACAACAAATCTTAGGGAATTTCCGATTCGTTTGGTATGTAAATCGCCAAAATCCGTTCGCGGCAAAAATAGTTATTAACGTTAATTTTATTTCATTAAAACATGACCTGTTTTTTAATTTGACACCCTTAATGAAAAACGTAGTTCTACGTCAAAAAACAAGGTCACAGGTGAGTAGCTTTCCAACAAAATGAAACAATAATTGCGAGCCATGCAAGCATGGTTAATTGCATGCAAAAAAAGGCATACAAACTAACTAATTGTACGCAAGAGAAAGCCACAGAGACTCGAATTGTATGGAACAGTGTGAATGCGAGCAGCGAGGAAACAAAAAGCTTTGCTTTTTGAAAACACAAAAAGCAAAGTCTGTTTTCAGAGCAATTATAAAGCTATTGAAACAAGTTTTTCAGGTCAATAATGAACAGACATCCTTCGTAGACATATTATCTATCAATTGAAATGATTAACACACCACCTTCGTTCAGTAGACAAATAGTGTTTCCCCAACACACTCGTCTACATTTGGGCAGACCGGAATGTGTTTCCCTAACACGGACGCAAAACCGAGAAGCCTGGTGAAATCCTCAGCATTTTTCGCTCGTTATATTTCTGGGACTTGGAACATTTCTGGGTTTTCTGGGGATTTCGACCCATGATTAAGTCCTCATTTCTGGCACTTAGAATGTTCCTGACTCATTGAGGAGTCAATTTCTTCTCTATTTTTAATTAAACGCTGCGTAACTCTAGAAGCAATATTTACCACCGTGCTTGGTAATCCGCTTCCACCTCGCAGGAAGAGAATCTATGCCCGAGACATAGAATGTAGGAGGTTTGCCTTCGAAGAAGTATTTTTGAAATAGGCTCGTTTCATCCTTAGTCTTGAATGGTTTGTTTCTAAGATTATTGGTTAGCGACCAGAATAGATGGTAGTCCGATAGACTGATGTCTGAGGATGTCTGTCTTCTCTACTGTATCTGGTGCCCTATGGCACGGAGCATTATTATGAAGTAAGCGAAACGGACTACGTTCACTCAATCCTAGGATACCAGCTACCTTTTCCAGCTGTTCTTGGTGACGTTTACGATTGATAAATACACCCCTATCTAGCAGCTCCCAGCCCAGTATATGATTCTTCTCTGATTCCAGAACATACATAGCGTGTTCCACTTCCCATCCAATCGGTTTTTGTCGATCGTCTTCGCCGTGGCTCCTTTTTCGAGCCAATGTATGCCTCTGAAGGGCGCAAACATCGATTTCTTCGATTCATCACATGTGACCAATCTCCCGAGCATACCATGGTCATGCAGACTTAGTTTGAGTAATCTTTGTGCTAATGTTACTCGCTTTGCGAGATTCTCTGTGTCCAGCTTGTATGGATGATATCCCATTCTTCTGGCCACATAGTTTAGTTTATGCGAGGAGCGTAGAATGGTCGCTGCCCAAAGTAGCTGTATTTCTGGGCGAGAGACCTCGGAGATTGTTGGCTGTTTCGTTGTATAACAGCAAGCAGTAACTGCTTCTACTACCCGTCGAGACGTGCACCGATTAGGAATTGCATTCCAACATGACGCGCACTCCGTCACAGCAACTCTCGTGGGGTACGCATCGATTTGATGACGCCTTCCTAGGCGCTCGCTCTGTCGAAACGACCCTCGCGGTGTTCCTTCTTCCAATCCACCAGCATTTTGTTGTTCCTTCTCGCCAGATTCCGCTTACCCGTCGAGACGTGTACCGGTTAGGAATTGCCCTCCATCTTGACGCGCAACCCGTCACAGCCACCCTCGCGAAGTTTCTCATCTGTCGAGGCGTGAACCGATTAGGAAACGCCCTCCAATATGACGCGCGCCCCGTCGCAGTCACCCTCGCAGGATTTCTGCTTTATCCGCCAACCAGTTACCGTTATCACGAGGAACTCGATACGGTTCTGCGATCATTGCCACGTCACACTTAGTTCCGTTGTCGCAATGATTGAGGTTGATCTGGGTAACCTCCATTACTGCGCCATCGCCTTTTTGTACACCGGACATTTCACGCTACCCGCAACGTGATCATTTTCATCCTCGGTTGCTTTGTGCAGTCTCTAGCAACGTGACCCTCCTCGCCGTTCTTTCCGCACAGTTTGGATCTGTCAGGGCCACTACAATTTCTCGCTTGATAACCGAAGCCCATGCATTTGAAGCATCTCTCCGTTTGCTTGGTCACCCGGGGGATAACTTTCAACGGGCACACGAGCCCCCCTACTTTCACTTTGCCCTTTTCCACCATGTTGTTCGCCAACGTCTCTCGAGAGCCGAATCGAGACCATTTGTGTCCCACCGTACGCATTTTTCAGCCGGATCGGCATCTGCACACCATCAAGGTCACATTGTGACCTGTAACACAGTTTGCAGTTCTTCACACACAGTTTGTAACACAGTTTGCAGTTCTTCCAACTTCGTAATCTCATACCGTCATTCGATCATCGACTTCTGGGAGAGAGCTCTCATTTCCGCCTCCTCGCCTAACGACTTTTCTACGAGTTATTTGAATGCAGAGCTCCTCACCGCTGGGTCCTTCCTGAACTCCGGATAGTCTCCCACTTTCCGTAGGATCGCTACGTACGTCATCCCTTTTGTCACTCCAACTATCAGGGCATCGCCCATACTTCGCTCTATTCGAGGCAAAGATTTCTTCTTCTCCTTTTCCGATTTTTGTCTTCTTTCCCTTCTGTTTTTTTTTACTTTTTTCCGTCTGGTTTTCGACGGTACGCCACCCACTGCTTTCACCTTCTTTTTTTATTTCCCAGATTGTCGCTCTTGATCTTTTCAGGTCTTCTTCCTCTCCTGGTGTGTCCCTCTCTCTTCGCTTCAATTGACACATTCTCACTCACTAATGAACCTATCGCCCTTCAATTTGCTCCAAACTCATGCAGTCTAAAAATAATGCTACTCTCTCTTCACGTTTGATAAATTCATCTCTGAACAGTTATGTTTCGTTTCACGTTCGTTTGTTTCATTCTTCACACTGAAGCGATGTTATCAAATCGTCAAATGAAAATGGAAGTGGCTTATATTTGAATGAAAATTTCATTTGATTTCGAACCGTATCCACTGAAGGTAATGAAAATGACGATATGGGAGGATGTGTAGTATGCCAGTAGGCATAATCAGTTGCTGGCGCTAGTTGTAAGACTAATATGCCCTTATATGCCTCTTTTAATTTCACTTTTGTTTTGAAAGATAGTCCGGGGAAATCCCGTTTGGAGAAATGAAATCGAATGAAACACCCTTGATAATGATAATGATTTTCAACATCAGTTCGTAATTTATTACAGCAAAAGGACATCGTGTGTCCAAATTGCTTACATTTAAAGCAGTTCACGGGACACGGGATGAAAAGGCGCACAGGTAAACGAATTTTATCAATGGCTACAATATCGGGAACAACTGAGCTGACAAAAATCGTTCCGAGTCCGACGGATGAATTTTAACCATTTACACACCAGAGGATTGTAATGTATAGCATAACAACAAATCTTAGGGAATTTCCGATTCGTTTGGTATGTAAATCGCCAAAATCCGTTCGCTGCAAAAATAGTTATTAACGTTAATTTTATTTCATTAAAACGTGACCTGTTTTTTAATTTGACACCCTTAATGAAAAACGTAGTTCTACGTCAAAAAACAAGGTCACAGGTGAGTAGCTTTCCAACAAAATGAAACAATAATTGCGAGCCATGCAAGCATGGTTAATTGCATGCAAAAAAAGGCATACAAACTAACTAATTGTACGCAAGAGAAAGCCACAGAGACTCGAATTGTATGGAACAGTGTGAATGCGAGCAGCGAGGAAACAAAAAACTTTGCTTTTTGAAAACACAAAAAGCAAAGTCTGTTTTCAGAGCAATTATAAAGCTATTGAAACAAGTTTCAATAATGAACAGACATCCTTCGTAGACATATTATCTATCAATTGAAATGATTAACACACCACTTCGTTCAGTCGACAAATAGTGTTTCCCCAACACACTCGTCTACATTTGGGCAGACCGGAATGTGTTTCCCTAACACGGACGCAAAACCGAGAAGCCTGGTGAAATCCTCAGCATTTTTCGCTCGTTATATTTCTGGGACTTGGAACATTTCTGGGTTTTCTGGGGATTTCGACCCATGATTAAGTCCTCATTTCTGGCACTTAGAATGTTCCTGACTCATTGAGGAGTCAATTTCTTCTCTATTTTTAATTAAACGCTGCGTAACTCTAGAAGCAATACTTACCACCGTGCTTGGTAATCCGCTTCCACCTCGCAGGAAGAGAATCTATGCCCGAGACATAGAATGTAGTAGGTTTGCCTTCGAAGAAGTATTTTTGAAATAGGCTCGTTTCATCCTTAGTCTTGAATGGCTTGTTTCTAAGATTATTGGTTAGCGACCAGAATAGATGGTAGTCCGATAGACTGATGTCTGACGATGTCTGTCTTCTCTACTGTATCTGGTGCCCTATGGCACGGAGCATTATTATGAAGTAAGCGAAACGGACTACGTTCACTCAATCCTAGGATACCAGCTACCTTTTCCAGCTGTTTTTTGGTGACGTTTACGATTGATAAATACACCCCAATCTAGCAGCTCCCAGCCCAGTATATGATTCTTCGCCGATTCCAGAACATACATAAAGTGTTCCACTTCCCATTCAATCGGTTTTTGTCGATCGTCTTCGCCGTGGCTCCTTTTTCGAGCCAATGTATGCCTCTGAAGGGCGCAAACATCGATTTCTTCGATTCATCACATGTGACCAATCTCCCGAGCATACCATGGTCATGCTGACTTAGTTTGAGTAATCTTTGTGCTAATGTTACTGGCTTTGCGAGATTCTCTGTGTCCAGCTTGTATGGATGATATCCCATTCTTCTGGCCACATAGTTTAGTTTATGCGAGGAGCGTAGAATGGTCGCTGCCCAAAGTAGCTGTATTTCTGGGCGAGAGACCTCGGAGATTGTTGGCTGTTTTGTTGTATAACAGCAAGCAGTAACTGCTTCTACTACCCGTCGAGACGTGCACCGATTAGGAATTGCCTTCCAACATGACGCGCACTCCGTCACAGCAACTCTCGTGGGGTACGCATCGATTTGATGACGCCTTCCTAGGCGCTCGCTCTGTCGAAACGACCCTCGCGGTGTTCCTTCTTCCAATCCACCAGCATTTTGTTGTTCCTTCTCGCCAGATTCCGCTTACCCGTCGAGACGTGTACCGGTTAGGAATTGCCCTCCATCTTGACGCGCAACCCGTCACAGCCACCCTCGCGAAGTTTCTCATCTGTCGAGGCGTGAACCGATTAGGAAACGCCCTCCAATATGACGCGCGCCCCGTCGCAGTCACCCTCGCAGGATTTCTGCTTTATCCGCCAACCAGTTACCGTTATCACGAGGAACTCGATACGGTTCTGCGATCATCGCCACGTCACACTTAGTTCCGTTGTCGCAATGATTGAGGTTGATCTGGGTAACCTCCATTACTGCGCCATCGCCTTTTTGTACACCGGACATTTCACGCTACCCGCAACGTGATCATTTTCATCCTCGGTTGCTTTGTGCAGTCTCTAGCAATGTGACCCTCCTCGCCGTTCTTTCCGCACAGTTTGGATCTGTCAGGGCCACTACAATTTCTCGCTTGATAACCGAAGCCCATGCATTTGAAGCATCTCTCCGTTTGCTTGGTCACCCGGGGGATAACTTTCAACGGGCACACGAGCCCCCCTACTTTCACTTTGCCCTTTTCCACCATGTTGTTCGCCAACGTCTCTCGAGAGCCGAATCGAGACCATTTGTGTCCCACCGTACGCATTTTTCAGCCGGATCGGCATCTGCACACCATCAAGGTCACATTGTGATTGTAACACAGTTTGCAGTTCTTCCAACTTCGTAATCTCATACCGTCATTCGATCATCGACTTCTGGGAGAGAGCTCTCATTTCCGCCTCCTCGCCTAACGACTTTTCTACGAGTTATTTGAATGCAGAGCTCCTCACCGCTGGGTCCTTCCTGAACTCCGGATAGTCCCCCACTTTCCGTAGGATCGCTACGTACGTCATCCCTTTTGTCACTCCAACTATCAGGGCATCGCCCATACTTCGCTCTATTCGAGGCAAAGATTTCTTCTTCTCCTTTTCCGATTTTTGTCTTCTTTCCCTTCTGTTTTTTTTACTTTTTTCCGTCTGGTTTTCGACGGTACGCCACCCACTGCTTTCACCTTCTTTTTTTATTTCCCAGATTGTCGCTCTTGATCTTTTCAGGTCTTCTTCCTCTCCTGCTGTGTCCCTCTCTCTTCGCTTCAATTGACACATTCTCACTCACTAATGAACCTATCGCCCTTCAATTTTCTCCAAACTCATGCAGTCTAAAAATAATGCTACTCTCTCTTCACGTTTGATAAATTCATCTCTGAACAGTTATGTTTCGTTTCACGTTCGTTTGTTTCATTCTTCACACTGAAGCGATGTTATCAAATCGTCAAATGAAAATGGAAATGACTTATATTTGAATGAAAATTTCATTTGATTTCGAACCATATCCACTGAAGGTAATGAAAATGACGATATGGGAGGATGTGCAGTATGCCAGATGGCATAATCAGTTGCTGGCGCTAGTTGTAAGACTAATATGCCCTCATATGCCTCTTTTAATTCCACTTTTGTTTTGAAAGATATTCCTGGGAAATCCCGTTTGGAGAAATGAAATCGAATGAAACATTCAACTGAAAGCAACGATCATCCGTTTACATGAGAAACGGAAAATCAAATGAAAATCATTATCATTTGAAACCCTTTCAAATGATAATGAGTTTCTACATCAGTTCGTAATTTATTACAGCCAAAGGACATCGTGTGTCCAAATTGCTTACATTTAAAGCAGTTCACGGGATACGGGATGAAAAGGCGCACTGGTAAACGAAATTTATCAATGGCTACAATATCGGGAACAACTGAGCTGACAAAAATCGTTCCGAGTCCGACGGAGTATACACTTTCTCCGAGTCTTCTATAGCTCCGGAATGTATTTTTTTGACGTAGGATTACGTCTTTCGGGAACATATTGGGGTACAAATTGAAAATTGAAAATCGAGCACATCGTGAAAATTGTCCAATTTCAAATGCTTATTACTCAGTCATTTCATGATGGATTGATGAAATTGTTGCGTCAATGGATTTCGGCACTCCATAACAATTTTTTATATTGAAGAAAATAATATATGTCATGAAACTAACTATCGAACAATTGAAAAATCTCAACCCCTATCCTAACGGAAATACCCACTTCTAATTGGTCGAAGTTGACGACACATGCGGCGGGTCCCTAACAGAGACATCAAAACCAAGCTGCCTGGGGGAATTCGGCATTGCGAATACATGAAAGTAGGGGGAACTTTTGTTTCTTCTGAAATGTATTCCCTAACAGAGACATCAAAACCAATCTGCCTGGGGGATCAACATTGCAAATACATAAATACATTTCGGTAGGAACTTTTGTTCCTACCGAAATGTATTCCCTAACAGAAACATCAAAACCAAGGTTCCCGGAGGAAATCGGCATTGCAAATATATAAAAGTTGGGGGCATTTTTATATTGCAAGTAAGGTGAATGATAATAATCAAGGTGTGTTCCCGCTCGAGAACGGGTCGTTTGGTTTAAGATGTCTGTTTTGTTGTGTTCATTTCCACCAAAGGAAAGTTTATACGGTGAGAAAAATTGGAAAGGTGAAAAAATATTAGAAAAAGAGATTGCTCTACATATAGTAATAGGTGTTGTTAGTCCAATTAAAATTCGCATTGGGTTGAATAAACACGCAGACAGTAAAAATTATAAAAGATAATTACCTTTTCCATTTGAATATGTTTTCTCTATATTAAAGAAACATGTTTTTACTGATGAGAAAAATTGATAATTTTGTTTGGTATTGGTAATTATCTTATATTACATTGGTGAGTTTTTTTTCTCTTTATTTCATCCATCAATAACACAGGAGGCATCATGGTGGAGTAAACAAACAATACCCAACAACCAAACAAAACAGATCTTCCCAGGAGGCCACCAAATAATTATCAAAGAGTTTAACGATGTAATTCTTCAAACATATCCAAAACAAACAGATAGCCTAACGGAATCCTACGTCAACTATGCGGTCGTGTCTCGGACACAACCCTCCTGTGACTTTTTCATTCCAGAATCTTCACCGACTTGTTGAACGAGTCTTTTTTTTTCCTTGCATTATGTATTCCTCTGTGAGACCCGGTTCTCGATAGGGAATGTAGACACGGTAGTCATTTTTAACAATTTCATTTGCTTGAGCAAAGGTTCACAACAACTACTCGCAGTTTGTCTCGATTAACCTTACTAATCTTAACAACTGCAGAAAAATTGTTTAAGACTTTTGCTATTTTAATGGCATCAATCGACTTAGACCTGTGTCCAAAAAACGATATATGATCCTGTCTTACCTTCGGGGTAAGCCTTGGACCGGAGAACTTTCGAAGAAGAAGGGATTGGTGGAGCATTCATATCAGAAGCTAAACATGGAGCATTTTCTTGAGGAATAGCAGGGGAAGGGGATTCAGCATGAAGGGGAACGGGGGACGGGAGATTTATCATTTCAATAGACGGGTCAAGAGGAATATCCTCGTTCCCGTCCAGTGTTGAAAACAAATCATAAATATTTAAACCTACTTGACCTTATTGTGTCCTTATACTTTATCGAGTCCCAGGTAATTAATGATGCTGCTACGAGTTTACACAGAAGTGCAATTCCTTCTGTACTTGACCGATTTCTAGATGGAATGTTGCCTGTCGGGAATTCCTCGAAGAACTCGCACGACTTAGCCGATTGTTGTTTCCGACTCCGTTCGGTACACAAGAAGTACCCACAATGCAAAATTTAAAAAAATAGTGAACTGTCCCTGGCAGCAATCTATATAAAAAAACAATCGAGGGGTTGTACCCTAGACACGATGTCTTCAGCCATTTGATTGCGATGAAATTTTTGATGAAAACTGAGCTCTTTTGACACTAGTCGTGCTGCGACTTTTCTCATGCCCAAAACATTAACCAAAATATGACGAACGCTTTCAAAAGCTGGCACTCTCAAACTTAAATGACGATTTCCGAGCATCATTCCTTCTATTTTGTCGATGTTTTCTCCAGTTGCAAAGGAGGATGGTCGTCCTTTACGTGGGAAATTGTTTATCTCTTCTCGGTGGTCTTTGAATTCCTTATACCATTCATACACCAGCGTTTTCGACATAGTTGAGTCACCAAAAGTATTCTGCAAAATTTTCAACGTTTTGGCACTATAAATTTTGTTTGCAACACAAAATTTCACATGATGTCTTTGACCAATAGAAATATATATACCAACAATTGCAGAGCAAAAAAATTAATTTGTTCCTGATGACGGTGTAAACAAACTAAATGACATATCATGCTCAAAATTGGAATTAAGACCACAGACGGCAGTACCAACTTAAAACATGAAAAAAGATCAGCGGGAAGAATTGAAATTACAAATACCCGGTATATCTTTGACTGAATGTATATTTTTTTCAAAAATACTTCCTATACTTCCTTCCTAGGATATACTTGAGGATACCTCCTTTTGATCTTGATACCAAAATTTTGTTTGAGCAAATCTGATACAAAAAGTAAAATACCAAAGAATAAAACCAAAAAGATGAATAGAAATAGTTTTTCAATACCAAAATTTGATAATTTCAATATCAAAGTAATACTTGAGCAGTGCTGTTTTGATATTGGATATGCTAATTTTAGTGACGGAATAATATTGTGGGACCTAATCAAAACTTATTCCAGTATTTTTACACATAGATCACTGCATAAATCAGTACACGAAGGCGTCGGTTTGACAGTTTTAAGTATTTTGTTTCTGCTCCCATTCGTTGCAATTTCCATATGTTCTTATTCAAATGTTAACGGATGGGAGCTAAAACAAACCACGCAAAAACTTCAAACGAAGGGTAGGGTTAGGTTCCGTGCATGAATGTATTGATTTTTTTCTACGTTTTTCGTGAGAGCGAAAAGCTAGCAACGAAAATGGTCCAAAGAAACACTACAGAAATGTCAAAATGTCGCCTTAGAAGAAAAAGTCACAGGAGGGTTGTGTCCGAGACACGACCGCATAATTGACGTAGGATTCCGTTAGGTTATCTGTTGATTTTGGATAATTACATCGTTAAACTCTTTTATAATGATTAGGTGGACCTGAAAAGGGCCGTTTTGTTTGGTTGTTGGGTATTTGTTCATTCCACCAGTGTTTAACGGGTGATGATGACAGAAGGATGATAAAGAGTCGTTAGATGGTGCGTATCAGATAAAGGATACCGAAGTGGAACGAGATATGAGAACCGCCCTCTATAATCCTAGACGAGAAGCCTCTTGTGATATGTATTGATGAAATAAAGAAAAAAAATTCACCAATTTAATATAAGATAATTATTAATACCGAACACAATTATCAATTTTTCTTATCAGTAAAACATGTTACTTTAATATAGCGAAAATATATTTGAAATGGGAAAGGTAATTTTCTTTTATAATTTTTACTTTCTGATTGTTTATTCAACCCAATGCGAATTTTGATTGGACTCACAATACCTAATACTATATGTACCATATGTAATGAGACTCTATGTTGTACGGGAAAGGGTTAACACAACGGCTATAGTATACAATTTTACACCTACCATTGTGCTAAATTTTTCAAAATACACGATCGGACATTGATATGGAGTTTCACGAAGCAACCAACATTAAAGTTCCAAACTTAAATTTTATTTGCTAGAATTATTCGTATCACTCTTCTTACTTGCAATATAAAAATGTCCCCGACTTTCATGTATTTTCAGAGACGAATGAACTCTCAGAGTTTAAAGTCTCTCTAATTCATTACCGATTACCGATGTATTTTCAATGCCGATTTCCATCAGGCAGCTTGGTTTTGATGTCTTTGTTAGGGAACCGCCGCATGTGTCGTCAAGTTCGACCAATCAGCAGTGGGTATTTCCGTTAGGATAGGGGTTGAGATTTTTCAATTGTTTGATAGTTAGTTTAATGATATATATTATTTTATTCAATATAAAAAATTGTTATAGAGTGCCGAAATCGATTTACGCAAAAATTTCATCAATCCATCATGAAATGACTGAACAATAAGCGTTTGAAATTGGACAATTTTCGCGATGTGCTCGATTCTCGATTTTCAATTTATATCCCAATATGTTCCCGAAAGACGTAATCCTACGTCAAAAAGAACAGAGGTATGGTTCGATGTAGTGGTCTATAACCAGGAACCGTATCCCCATGCACTTCAATCAATCACATTATCGAACAGTTTTGCGACGTTTTTCTTTCATCTATAAGCATTTTTAGTGATTCTAGATGAAAAGATATTCAATTATTGTTTCACAGTAATGTTCGAGTTGTTGGAAACGTTATTTTGATCTGCTCGAATTATATGATTAATTAATGGTTTTTTTCGCCTTTTGAGAACTACATATAAATATTACACGAAACATAAAAAAAAATCTATTTTCCAAACATTGGAAAGCATTTTTGATGAGCCAAAGCCGATCTTTTGAAAATAAAACGATTTTACAGGATCCAGTTTTTTGAAGACCAATTTTCCAGTTTTTTAAAATATTATTGGCAATCCTGGTCGTAACGTTTATTCCGCATATCACGATAAGAATCGACCATTTGTAGATCGATGAGTTTGTTCTGAAATTGATCCGAAACTTCCGTAATTGCCAGCCGGAAGGCATTTCAAACCATGTCCAAATTTGTTCTTTGATATAAGGAAAATATGTTTCAAGTTTAACTTCTTGTAAAAGTCTTGACAAATGCTGCACAATTTACTTTTTATGATCTTCTGTACTGTTTCGTCGTCTGTTTCATTACAATTCACTGACGAAAGTTCCTCAAATATTGAGAAGTTTCTCAATTGAATATTACATTTCAGATGTGGAAATGTTTGCCGAGGATCGCCAATTTTTGCGTATCCAATATTATTTTTGTGGCAATTTTTGCAAATCATTGTCATCTCCAAAGCGAAGTAAATGTGCAATATTCCCTTGCACAATTCCCCCCTTTTAATGATGAAATTCCCCACTAGGGGGGAATTCCCCAACGGTTGAAAATACTGATTTAGACGGACTATATTGCAACAACTTTTTCAAAACTGTACCTTATCGTCGATTGCGTAACCAGATGGATGGTCGATGTTGCGTTTCTCAATGTGACATAGGGAGGAGGGCGGCTAGTCGTGAACGTTACGTAACAAAATTCCTTTTGACCTAGGACTATGTCTTTGGTTTCTATATAGGGGGGTCACTCTACGAATAATGTAACGATTCATTAAGAGTTTTCAAACGCATATTACTCAAAACCGTCATTACGACATATGTTGTGTTATATACCATTAGACAGGAAATTTATCCAAATTTATAAAATATGAACAGTGAATATAGTAAAAAAGTCAACAATTTGACGATTACAATGTTTTCTTTCGATTGCACTAACCACTCGTTTTTCTCTCCGACGCAATGAATTACCTTTTTGCCTAAATTCGGGCGTTAGCTCACAATTGGAGTTGACGCGTACAATGCGATCTTAATATTATGCTCCCCATATATGTTTCCCTAAGAAACCCGATTCATTTTTTCTCGAATGCACATCCCCTTGCCTATACATAAAATGAACTTAGAACCCAATGAGATCAATTCACTAGTAGCTACACGAACTTCCCAAGAGAGCACTCATGACCATAGAATACTCAATATACATCACCGACTTTATAACCTGGCAACGAAGGAGAAAATACTACTTTATCTGTAATATATTTCTGTAGTCATGGATTTATTTGACTTAGGCTTATATTTATGTAGATCTTATCTATTTAGACTTATGTTTTAAAATGATACATGATGACTCCTTGTCTTCTTTCGCATAATTGAATAAACAGAAGAAAAGGGTAGTTATGGCTTTAATGGTATTTTTATGTACATTTTTGACAGAATGTGGTTCCGGATTCTACCACGTTATCTCATCTCACTCGTTTAAAGGATACAAGATCATATAGGAAACGGAAATTCGAGGGGTTGTATCTGAGACACGACCGCTTAGAACGTAGGACTACGCAATATTTTTAGGACTACGTTTTTTTTGAATTTGTTGATTTATCATTTCGGATATTATTTGATAATAAGTCGGAATTAAGTAAAAAGTTCCGAGGACCCTGAAAAAGTTTAATGGCTTGCGTGGTTTTGTAGAATCATTTCGAGAAAAAAGTATTCTTTCTTGCCTTTGCGAGAACAATACACTAATTGGTGATATGTCGCATTTTGTGTCTTTATATCAATGCACACATTGCACTGAGTATTTAACGAGAGGCATCTTCCGTGCATCGCCATTTAACAAGCATCAAACATGCGTATAACAGATGCACATAGTTGCAGCGATAAAAATGAAACATCGCGAGAATGACCGTTTATGAAAAATCGCTTCTCCATTCTCGGTCAAAACCGTTAACAAAGCTAGCTTGTACTGTTCGCTTGTTTCTCCTACTTTGCCATGGCTCGGATGGTTGGTATTAATTGCAATGCCAGATGTGCTTGAAGTGAAATATTCGCTAGCGTTCACAGCACATAAAACACAAAACGAGCAGAATAAGCGACCTTTGTTGTTTCGAGATTCTGAGAATTTTCCTCAGAGGAGATGCAATACTTATACGCTAGCGATCTCACTTAGTATGCAAGTTTCTTACCCTTCGTTGTTTCTATTCTAGCGGCTGCATAAGTTGCCCGTTATTGACAGCTCTGTTCGGGAAAGCACACAAATGGACAGAACAAATGTATGAGGAAATAGGAATGCCTCCATTTCCATCAATTTAAACCATATACAGACTATGGGATTCTAATGTATAGCATATAAAACAAATCTTAGAAAAATTCCGATTCGATTGATATGCAAATCGTTAAAATCCGTTCGCAGCAAAAATAGTTATTAACGTTAACTTTATTTCATAAAAACGTGACCTGTTTTCTGATTTGGCACCCTTAATGCAAGACGTAGTCCTACGTCAAAATACAGATTTTGAACAATGAAAAAACTCAATTCAAATGCAATTACTACACAAAATCATAGTCCTATGTCAAGATCCCGTCCGTGCCCTTAGGCCCAGACCAATCAACTTTTTTATTCCTAAACTAAATTACGTGCCCCAATATCCTTGAGAAGCTAATATCGATTGTGGGATCGAAAGAGCTGTGTTTCCTGAGCCGAGATGATAAAGCACGTGTTGTAATAGGCTCAACAGCTGCCAATAAGCAGGAACCGATTAATGTGCGCTCTACATACAACGTCCCGTCACATTCCCTCCGACTTATTTTGCCGACGGCGAACTTTGCCGTTGCTGGTATATGTGAGTGTTTCCATAAGAATTGTATGAGAGAATAATTGATGTAACATGACGTTAACATAACGTTGAAGTTTGAATGTGATTCTCACTTAATGCATCTCGAATATCACGTTAATCTATGGGATCATGACTGATGGCTGCTATCCCACCTGTTATCGCAGGATACAAAATAAAGCTAGGGTATCTTGATCATGCTGAAGCAGTTCAATACAGTGGTTCAATGTACTTTGCAGTTCGTTCTGGAATGCACTTTTCTTCGAACGCATTTTTTCATGGGTTCGATTTTAAAAGGGTGTGCGAGCTGCCTGAATTCGAATTTATTCGGTATTAAGGAATAATCAAGCCAGTCACAATTAATCACAATTAATGTGGATGCTGAACATATATCCAAGCTGTATCCTAACCTAAACATAAGAATATAGGTTTAGCTGTGGTCTGTGCGATACCAATTCGGAGGCGAAATAAATAAATAAAAGAAAAGTCATGCTCTGTATTTGGTATGATCGGGAAGAATGTTTGTATTATGAACTTATACCAACCAAACAGTCGATGAATTCCAAACAATTGCTGCTCGCAAGCGGACGAATTAAAGGCAACGATCCAGGACTTGCAAAGTTGGCCAATACAAGAAGTGGAACTTGGACCAGTACCAGGCCTCATGTTCCTTTTACAACTCGACAAAAAATGTGTGAAGTTCGCCCGGCATTTGCTACTCCATCCGCAACACTCACCAGATATTGCACCTTCAGATTACATCTATTCAAGTTCACGTTCAAAAATTTCATAAGAGCCAGAGCTTCGACTGTTTGAACAACATGAAAAAGCATTTCGATAAACTTTCTGACGAGAAATCAAACAAGTTCTGGGAGGATATAATTTCCCAGCTGTGTTAAGTATAATCTATAAAAATTATACTTTTGTTGTTGGCTTTCTGCACTGAAAAAGAAATGAATTTAATTTCAATGAAATAATGAAAAAATTTTTGTTAGAAAAAAATTTTACCTTAAATATGCACAAGTGCAATGTATGGAAGAGTTGTAGGGCACATATTTATCTACCATTTCATCAAAATCTGAGATGACCATTTTGAGAAAATTGACTCTTAGTTTTTAAAATCGATTTTTTTCAGTGCGGGATTTCAAAAAATGTTTTTTCAGTATTTTTTTCTAAAAATTAGATTATATTCCTAAAATTTTTCCAAAAATCACTTTTTTGTAGGACTTACCATTTTTGAGTAAAAAAGACGGGTGGGTAATGTCGGGACATAACCGGAGTGACGTAGGACTATACAAAGGAGACAGTTAAATATTGTTAAATATATATATATTTTTTTAAATATATATTTTAAATATATTGTTTTATTTTCTTCTCCTACCTGAATACCTACCTATCTACCTGAAAAATGGATTAGTGTACTGTTTACTCTTTATGAACATGTTGGTGGTTCTGAAAAGAACCTTTGGCGTTGTGTTTTTGCGTTTTTTGGTTTCCCTTTCGACAGTCCCCTCTGGGCTGGTTTTATTGTGGCTCTCCACTGGGCTAGAGGCGAATGAACTTCAAAGTTTAAAGCCTCTTAAAAACAAAGAAAGAAAGAAAGAAAGAAAGAAAAATACATTCATTACGATTTGTTCGCTCGTTGGATTCACATGCAGGCTAAAAAGGGTCCTTTTCAGGATCACAAAATTATCTTCAATCTAAAGAGTTTATTGTTTTGTTATCACTCGATATCCCCATCTTGTTCGACTAAACCTTTCTGTTTAGCGATTGCGTTTGCCACTCGCCACAGATTTCACAGTTGGAAAATTTCTTCCCATCCAGCTTGTGACATATTGTACAGTAAATTACATTCAATGGCATGTCGCATTACCATCATTCAGTGTCGGATTGGAGGTAATTTTAACCTGTAATTGAACATTTGCGATGACAGTGGTACAGTGTCGACTTTCAATGTGGGGTCATAATTTGGACCCCGAACTCTATGTTTACAAAAATGTCCAACTAAATATGTCGCATTACAGGTCCGTCCAATTAGCTAAATGTCGAGATAAGTGTAAATTACTATACTTTCAATCTAGAAGCAATTTAAGAATTGGTGAAAATCAATAAGCTCAGAACAACTGCCAAATTCACATACTCATCATATCCTGGCAAACAAATTATGAAAAAATCAATTTGTGTTTTATTATTATTTTGGATATTATTTTAGAAAGCATTGAACTGTATTTCGTAAACTCTTTTTTTAAAGGTTTAATGGCCCTGATAAGCGCCGTGTTTTATGGAATGGTTCCAATTTAGAAAACTTAGTACTCGTGGTTTTGAAAAAAAAACATTTCGAACACCCTCGATGCCGCCTTGTTCTGGATTTCCCACCAAAGCAGTTTGTATAAAGAACAAACTTTTTTCTTCTGCTACCTGATGCCGTTTTGCGATTGCGTTTGCCACTCGCCACTCGCTGCAACTGCCTGTTGTTGTCTTGATGTGTTCTGTTCTGAATGAGGGTTTTCTTATCGTCGCGAGCAGCTTTACCAGCCAACTCGATCACTTCGGCGGCCGAAACTATATAACGCCGGCTAGGTGGACTGGTGCACTGGTACTAACGCGCTCGGCCTAGCTACCCTTGCGGGGAACTCCAGATCAACACGGTTCGAGCGGGATTTTGCCTTTCCCTTCACTTTTCCTCCTTTACCATGTCCAGCCATGGCTGCTTGGGTTGGTTTGTTGATGTGTTGTGATGCGAACCGATGTGGTGTACGGTTTGAATGAGAATGATCGTTACGGCAGCGGAGCGGGGATTTTTAAGCTGACTGGCTGGCTCGAGAATTACGCATGTGTGAGACTGCGACCAATGTTTCGTTCATTTTTTTCTTTTTCCTTTCCAATCGTGCTTCATTCTATTTCGCTGCTGCTCTGATTGCCCGTTTTGGTCGGTACGATTTGAGGAGCACAAAATGGACCAATCAAAAATGGGCACATAGTGCATTTTGACAATGCTTGATATTTCACAATTATTCAATTATTTATCTCAAGAAAAATGATATGTTATTCATTATGATAGATGCGTAGATATATTTCCTATCAATTGATGCAAAAACCTTTGCGATCTATTGAGAAATGCACGAGTTATAAGCGTTCCAAATCTTGCATTTTTTCCTACTTGTTCAGTGCCTAGATTTCCATTTCACCCCCTATATCTTCCGGTTAGACGTAGTCCTACGTCAAAAAATCATAAAAAATGGTCAAAAATATTTGGCCCTTTCCATATGTTATTTTCGAAACACTAAGTATGCCAAGTTCCCTAATTAGGTAAGGTCTTCACGCCCAGAAAGTTTCACTAAGTTCTGAGAGGGTCATGCCAATCCCAGAGACGAATTGGCGCGAAATTCGTCCATAACGATGTGACATTAACCACTCAGCGATAGGTGCCAGACAGTAAGAAATTATTCAAATCCCAATAAATAGTTGGTCTTGCATAAATTACCAGGAATATTATGAAGCAACAAACGTTCCGCCTAGCATATGTTGTTGATATACACAATGTATCAATTGAGATCCGGGGAGATAAGTTAAAATTATATTGGAAAAAAGTTATTTCAATATTTGTTGAAATCGATATCAATATTCTAAATTTCAAAATAATCTCCGTTAGCGATTCCTTCAAATTCATGCTCTAGCTCATTCTGAGAAACGGCATTCAACGCTTCGATAGAATATAATGTAATGTAATACCCCTCTGGCAATGTATTTTTAATTTTACCCGTATTGTTGGGAAAAGAGAAAAGACACAGGGCATCGATTCAATGGACCGATTACTTAGTTCACAAACGGGAACCCGAGCCAAAATTGACACACGAGCAGCTACTTGTGACGTGGCGCATTATCGAGTAGAAAAACTCAACATTATCGGTTGTTATGTTCGGGTCGAATTTGGCGCATTCTGATTATCAAATACTTCGAAACTCTAAGATAATATTCTGCGGTAGCCATTTGGCCAGATGGAACAAACTCCTTAGTTGAATCCTCTATCTGCTAAGATATAGTTTGAATGCAGTCACAATATTTTGTGTTTAATTTTATGTACTGAGAACGACTTGTTTTTAGGCCAAATTTTATAGTGATATGCTCCGCTATCATTCGTTCTTCCTCAGGTTCCTGTCGGTCAAAAAATGGCTACTGCGCAAAAAGCACCAAATCGAGCTGGCCCGCAAGCGTGGCTGGAAGGGCTACTGGGTCTGTCTGAAAGGTACCACCTTGTTGTTCTACCCGTGTGACTCGCGTGAAGGCCGCTCAGTGGAAGCCGCTCCCAAGCATCTGATCATCGTCGATGGCGCGATCATGCAGCCGATTCCGGAGCACCCGAAGCGGGACTACATCTTCTGTCTGAGCACGGCTTTCGGCGATGCGTACCTCTTCCAGGCGCCCTGCCAGGTCGAGCTGGAGAACTGGGTCAACAGTATACATAGTGCCTGTGCTGCAGCGTTTGCAAGACATCGTGGTAAGACTGGTACACTACACTTATTACAAGAGGAGATATTCCGTTTAGAAAAAGCAATAGAATCGGTGAGTACCATTTTTATCTGTATTCTCCCTGAACATACCCAAAACATATCCCTATGTAACCAGGACCACAAACTGAAACACATGGCCGATCTGCAACAGAGCGTAGTCACGGATTCCGACACTCGCCATCAGATTCAGCAACAAATTTTGCAGTGGGAAGAGAATCTCGAACGTCTGCATTGCGAACAGTTCCGTCTACGGTGTTATATGGCTTCGCTGCAGAATGGAGAATTGCCCAATCCAAAGGTGAGCTCGTGATAAGACTAACAATCTCACATGCGTTCATTGTCTTACTTTTACTCTGCAGTCTCTTCTAACCCACGTATCGCGCCCAACCAAGAACACCCTGAACAAACTGGGTGTCTTCACGGTATCCTCGTTCCACGCATTCATTTGTGCTCGTTCTCCCTCGCTGCTCAATAATTTGTTGGCAGGACGTGGTGCGACCAAGCGGCGTCCGCCAATATTGTCCCGTTCCAACAGTGGCTCCAGCCGTCGATCGATGCAGATGAACACCCGCGACGAGGTGGAGAAATCTTACAAGGTGGCCTTGCCAGAGAATACCTACGCCACGGTGTACCTACGAGACGGTATGTCCGTGGAGGAATTCCTCGCTAGCGCCTGCCAACGGAAGAATCTCAACGCGATGGAACACTTTGTGCGGGTCAAGAAACGTCGCGAGATGGAAGATCACAACTACTTTGTTCCTCATCGAAATGATCTAATCGAAACATATGTAAGTCAAATATTGAGTACATTCCCGAAACATTAAACTTTAATGAGTCTCCCAACAGCTACACACTCACGAGATGGTCGAAGTTTGCGCTAAAATTTTGTATCAAGTAGAACTACAACGAGCTACACTGGAGCAAATGTGGGGTTTCTCAGTCGAGGCGGAGCTGATTGAGAATGCGGACCGACAGGACGAACTTTGTTGCTATGTAAGCCGCGTCGAAGACAAGAGCTTGGCTATGCAAAATGGTAGGTTTCGAACCTGACAATCGTAATGAGTACGTTACAGAATTTATCCGTCCTACAGGAGTCATCAAGGGCGACGAAATAATCGTGATAAACGGTGCGATTGTTTCCGACCTGGATATGATGTACTTGGAAAGTGTGCTTCAGGAAGAACAGGCCTTATGCATGATGATGCGGTCAGTTGTCTTTCACTACGGTGGAAACGCATTCCATGTAACCTCATCTCAATTCCCACACAGGTCATCACGCACCGAACCGCCAGATCTTGTTGGAATCCTGCGCTCAACAGATGACATCATAGAATCACTGGTTTGTCCACCACCACCTTCTGATCCACCGGTCATCAGCGAAGAGATGATTTCCGGTTTGATCGTTCCGGCACCTGGCTGGCGTAAGTTTATCCACTCCATATCAAAGTTTATCTGTGCACTCAACTCTCCCCTCTTGGTGTGATTAGCCTAGATAATCAATGTTCTAGAATTCAACCAGAAAATCTGGATGTTTCAAAATCGAAATCCAAATGACCTCACACTTCTATCACCCCACCGCTAATGTTCTTCTGCAAATGAAGGACGTTCGTGTATTTCAGGTAAGGAAGTTTACTCGCCGGAAGTCGAAAGTTCGCCAGCACCGTCGGCCCACGCCCATGATATGGACCGCTCGAAACAGTCATCGCGCACCAGTAGCTTCGAGATCGAGAATTTACTCAAATCAGCCGAACAGGTCACCGGTTTCTGTCGATCACCGCAGGAGACTAGGAAATCGAGTCCTACCGGTTCAGTAGCTTCATCGGTGTCGAATGCTATGCTGACTCCGTCACGTCAGCTAACCGATGCCGAAAAGCTACGGAAGGTAATCCTCGAGTTGGTTGAAACGGAAAAGACTTACGTGAAGGTTAGTAAGATGACAAGCACGATATCGAATAGGTAATTTATGCCCCTCTTATGGTCAGCAGCATCTGAACAATTTGCTCGAATACTATTTGGAACCACTGAAGCGTGAAACATTCCTCTCCAATGCTGAAATCACGGCCTTGTTCGGTAACATCCAGGAGATCGTCACATTCCAACGGCAGTTCCTGAATAATTTGGAAGAAGCGCTTGATCTTGAACCGGAGTTCCACCAACTGGAGCATCCAAGTCAATTTAAGGTAACATTTTTGCATGTGAAACATTCACTCTGATGATCGATAACTGTATTCAATCATTTTCAGAACGTACTTTTCGCAATCGGTTCGGCCTTCTTGTATTACGTGAACCACTTCAAGCTGTATTCCTCATTCTGCGCAAGTCACAGCAAGGCACAGAAAGTCCTGCATCCAAGTAAGAGTTTTACATGTAGCTCACCTCAATACTAAGCACTCCCTTTCTCGACACAGACGAAGGCAACCAAGCACTTCAAGAGTTTCTGGCCGCCCGCAATCCGAAGCAACAGCACAGCAGTACCTTAGAATCATTCCTCATTAAGCCAATTCAACGCATCCTGAAGTACCCGTTGCTGCTACAACAGCTGCGAAATTTGACCGATCCGAATGCAGCCGAACATCTGCATCTGGTCGAGGCACTCAAAGGCATGGAGAAGGTCGCCGAGCACATCAACGAAATGCAACGAATCCACGAAGAGTACGGTGCGATTTTCGATCATCTCTTCCGTCAGCATCAGAAGTCCTGCAAGCAGCCGATCGATCTCAGTCCTGGTAGGATTTCCCGTAGTTTACCGTAGTGTGCGAATGCGTGAATTTCAAGTAACTTCTCTTTGCATCATTTCGCCCCAACGATGTAGGTGATTTGCTGTACTACGGAGGTGTCGAGTGGTTGAACATCTCCGACTTCCTGGGCAAGATCAAGAAGGGTCTCGAGCTGCACGCCATGTGCTTTGTTTTCAAATCAGCCGTAGTGTTTCTCTGCAAAGAGCGGCTACGCCAGAAAAAGAAGCTTATGGTAATGCCCGGCTGTCAACAATTCCTTGGTGAACGCTCTCATCGTAATATAAATGCTATTCCACAGGGTGTTTCCAGCAAGAACGCCACCAATGAGGTCGAAATCATCCGCTATCAAGTGTTGATCCCGGTAACCGAAGTGCAGGTGCGCGCCTCCTCCGCCAAAGACATGGACTCACACTTCCTCTGGGAACTTATCCATCTCAGATCGCAACTACAACGAAGATCGGAAAAAGTCTACGTGCTCTCGAATAGGTAAGCTGTTTACCATTCTTTCGCTTTCCGCACTAGCATCGGAAAAACACATTTTCCACGTCCACATCGACGGAGAAAAAACATCCAATTTATCTGTGGCAAATGCGAATACGGGGTGGCTACAGAGAAATTTAATTAAATGTAATCGGCTTATCGAAAACGATTAAAGTCCGTTGAAAAGCGCGAAAGAAACGCTCCGATGTTCATCTTTGGAAATAGTTTTGATTATGTTGTAAGCCAGAGAGGAACATCTAGTTATTTCTAGTCTGTATGATGTGTACGAGCGAAGGAATGCTCAAGCTTTGACAAATCGGTGGAAACTTTCTCCAGATGGGTTGATTATTTGAAAGAGTGGAATGGAAGTGCAAAACATCATAATCACACAACCAGTTTTCATGCATACCACAATTTATAACAACAATCTGGCCAAGTGCATATTATCTGTCAATCAATCGCATATAATCTTTCTTAAGATTATTGTGTCTTCTTGTCCGACATTAACTATTAGCTAAATTCACGTACAAACTACAAGTACAGTACGATTTTTTTCATCGCGTTCTGCGTAATTAATCGGTGTGATTTCTATCAACATAGATTAGCACTCATGTTTTATATTGCTATTGCCATGATTTTGTTTGGACTTCTATATGACATAATCTATACATTTCAAATCAAACAAAAATAAATTATTGTTCACAAAGATGAACAAATTAAAAAGAGAATTCATGGTACTTAAAATGTCACCAATTTACTATTTTTTTTTTTCAATTATTAATATACTATCCACATACATTTTGACGTAGGAATTCGGTTTCCATTACCGTAACGGGGTGTGAGTTCAAAGTTTCGAAAACGTTACGTTGAAGACACAAAGTTTTGAGCGTTCCTATCTCTTTGTTGACTGAACGAAGTGGTATCATAATATCTTAGTTTGAAGGATAAAATGTCTACAGATTATAAGCCTGTTACTTACTGATCCAAACATCTTTTCCATAGCTCAACACGTACTTTGAAACCAAACTATTGCAATCACAAAAATCCTCATATAAACGAGTGCCAGCTTGAAAATCCAATCAGTGATTGATTGTGTTTGGATCATGGTAGGATCATGTTCTTGCTTCCAGCCAAAACAATGTGCTCTCGACACATTGCACTCATATGCACACCGGAATGTGTTTCTTTGGCACATGCGAGAAATCAAGAAGTTTGGAGAAATCGTCATTGGAAATACATGCAAGCTGTGAACACCTTTGTACTCGCTCGCATTTTGACGTAAGACTACGTCTAACCTTTCAATATAGGGGCCCATTTCAATATTTCGGTGTGAAAAAGTGTTCAATTTTTGAACGCTAATACCTCCTCAATTAATGAATGGATTTTGGTTCCAAATACACACATTGATAGGAAATATCCTCAGCAATTGTTTATATGCTACACATCACGGTTTTTCAGCTCATATGAAGTTCAAATTAATGGAAAAAAAAATGGAAGAAAGAATTCTCTACTTTCCCATACATTTTGTCTGCGCTCCCGCAGCAAACAGCTATTCATTACAAGCAACAACGGGTACGAGCGAAACGTATGGACAAGGTGAAGGAGGGAGACAAAAAAGAGATTATAAATAAATATAGGCGGTCGCTACAACGTTAACTATATGGCTATATAAAGTGAGCGATGGTGGGGCTTGGCCACATTCTATCATCGAACGCTTAGCAGGAAAGACGCTATCTTGAAATTGATTTTCAGCATAAGAAATTGCCGGGGATGTATACGGTGCAATACCGCAAGAGTGAGAGACAGGAGTTTAATGGGATGTGGAGCAGGCAGTGCTGAAAATATTCACGTTCACGACATTCAAATTCGGCGAATTTCTGCCTTCCTTGAATTGATAACCTACTGCTCAAGCGAGAGTCGATAAATATGAAACAACACTATTAATGAACCCCAGTGGATAGAACATCAACATCAGCTTGCCATGAAGTTCTTTTTTCGTTTGCATCTTCCTTTTCGTTATAGTATTCGTAAGGTCGAAAATGAAGATCATTGCGTGTTTGTCCTGACGAGGAATGTGACGTGTCGTGTTAATGAAAATCAAAGCATAAAATTCATCGTCACCAATTCAGAGTGAAATCGATTAATGTTAAAGGATGGCAATTCATCACACAAAATTCTTGTTTTTGGCGACTTCGGCAATAGAATAACTCTTGCTACGTTTTCTGAATCTACTCACGATTGCCCGGAAATGGCATACACCACCATTTATATGTACAATGGGTGACACGTTCTCAGTAAAAATTCACTGCAAGCGATGAAGATCAACTTGACGTTCGTGATTATCACCTGAAATTATTGACACTTATAAAAGTGTCTGAATGCAGGCTTTTCGAAATTCGTTCATGCTGTTTTCGATCAATATACCAGACAAAGTTCACGCGTCTCGACTCTTGTATTATACTCAATATGACAGATATGGTGTTGAGTTTCAACAGAAGAGAATTCATCCGATACTGGGAAAAATCTAATTCCTTCATTCGTGAATAGTTTTGATAATTTATGGCATTGAGAGCAGGAGAGCCTATCGAAGTGTGTTGAAAGCGGTGGAAGCGTCGCGCCGGGTGAATGAGTAGCTAATCGCGCTCGATTTGATAGAATACTGGAGGTTTTAAACGGTTTTATTCAGCTGTGACATATTTGTATGTTTGTATGTAACATGTTTGTCTATGGCACTGTACCACATCAATTGGAATTTGACCCCTTTCCTGTTGACCGGTTGATCTGAAATTTGGAACACACCTTTATCTCTGCAGTCAGTATAAAACTGCGTATTTCATGATCTTGAAAATCCAAGATGGCGACCGCTACAAAATGGCGGATTACATATTTTTTCAAAGCCCCATCAATATGAATGTATCAAATGAAAGGGATTGACTAGTAGAACACAGTTATTTCTGAAAAATGCAAATCCAAAATGGCCGCCACCACAAAATGGCGGATTACATATTTTCTCTAAACCCCATCAATATGGGTATCAAATGAAGGACTTGACTAGTAGAACACAGTTATTCATGAGGAGTGCAAAGCCCAATTATATCACGATACCAGACGGTAAATTCCAATTACGATATGCTTGCCATCAAATATGTGTTCGTTGCCGGCTGAACAATAACCCCTGCAACATTTGCACCGCACGACATTTAGGGAGTTTAGGATAAGTTTTCAAAAAGATGCTTTCTTAAGGCTAGAATCGAATGAACTATAGTCTCTATAAAATCTCTATAATACAAAAACCACCGAGCCGATTATTCAAGCAAGCTGCGAGAAAATATGATGTCATTGGCCCTAGTCAGGGCTTCCAAATTACATGTATTAAACAGTATTCTTCTATTTCTGTAATGTTCGTCGACATCAATTTCGTAGTCTTACGATAAGAATTTGGTAGTGGCTTGGACACCACCCTTCTGTTTTGACGTAGGACTTCGTCTCACCGGAAGATGAGAAAGTGATTTTCGAATGCTTACAACTCAAGCATTTCTAAATATATCGCAAACAAGATTGCCACATTTAATTCCGTAAAATTTTCTGAAATAATCTGTATATCTGTATTTTTGGCAAAAAAAAAATCTGTATCAAAAAAACTAATGGAAAAAATGAAAAGGAAGGTTTATTTTCATTTTGAATTTATTTTTCTTATTCATGGGTTGTCAAAGTCGTATCAATACAATACAAAATAAATCATAAAAACGTTTTCTCATAATCCTCTAAATTATACGATAAACATGGTTTTGTTGAATTTCACCTTCAAATTATCCGTCAATTTCATCCTTGACGCTCCTCCTTGAGTCGATACATAGTTGTTTGCTTCCAAAATAGAGTGCATCATTTTGGGTTTGAACCGATTTTTGGACTTTGTTTTGTTGGCATTGTAAAGCGAAAATATTCGCTCAACACACGCTGATGAATGCGGAATTATCAAAACGTGTGAAAACAAGAATTTGCCATCACGCCTTTTCTGAGTTACTCTGAATTACTTGAGTAGCCTGAATTCATTATCCAAGGAGGACCAAGAACGAATTGAGGATATTGGCGCATCAAATCATTAAGGTTTGGTAGCTTAACGGAAGTTTGAGGGTTTATCGAGGCCGCTGTAACCGAATCGCTGAAATCAAAGCTGAAGTCCCGACAAATCGATTCGAAGGGCAACTTCCTAGCTGCATTCTTCTTCTTCAGAAAGAATCAGGACACTATTTTTCAATATTTTTATAAATCAACGTATCTTTGTGACTCAATGAAAAAAAAAAGTTTATCAGTAAGGAGGCAGATAGAAAAAAACGCACTGTAATAAATTTAATACACCCATACCTTGCTATACGGCCGCTCTTTATACGGCATTTCGCTATAATGGCCCTCTTCAATTCAGGCACGTTTCCGATTTACGGCCTAACATGTTTCGTTATAACGGCAAAAAATTGAGGATTGGTTGAAAATTCACTTTTGTACAGAAGTAAAAAAATATTTGTGAGATAATAACTTGAGCAACATACAAATTAGGTATGTATACATACACATATTCCATGTAACATGAAGTTGTTTCATTTTTGTATATAGATTATTGTTGGTTTTTATGTAGGTATATTGTATGTATTGTATATTTTATGTTTATGTTATGTATGTGTTTTTGATTTAAATGAAATAAAAATAAAAGGATAAAATGCATTTTGAAAGGTAAAGCATGTTAAATATTTAACAAATTTGGAACTGATCTGATTGAATTTGTATAAATTTGTATTAGAATAATTGATTCCTTATACGGCTTTTCGCTTTGCGGTCGAATTTCGTGGAACTTATCTAGGCCGCGAGGTATGGGTGTATTCAAAATGCGTGTACCCATATATACCAGATACTACAAGAAGCGGTCCACAAACACTCATCTAGACAGGGACTCCGATCAGCAACAGAGTTGCCACATATACAGAATATTCTGTGTTTTACAGATTCATCGTCAAATTTCGGATACAGAATCTGTATATACAGAATTACAGATTTTCAGCAAAGATATAGAATTACAGATTTTTTTTAAATTCGAATTTAAATATTAGATTTGTTACAGTCTTGATTTATAAAAATATTGAACGCAACACATCGATATGGTTTTCGTTGGGGCCGAAATCTTGAGCGATTCAAAGAGCTGAAAGTATTCTTCTCGTTCCAAATTAAGTATAAGCATAATCAATCCGCCAATCGCATATTGTCTCATTCAAACGATCCTATGACTAAACCGATTGTGCTGTTCCTAAACTTGGTGCAACAGCTTATCAATAATGTCAATCGCTTTGAATCAGAAAGTTCTTAACTTTGCGAACTTTGAAATGAGACAAGAATGTTATTGTTGATCATATTGGGTACCTTATGTTTGGGGAGCTACGTACAACGATTCAAATTTCCGGAAATCGGATGGCTCCCACAATTATGGACTCTATTTTGAAAGCGAGGTACTACGTATCGGCTCAAGGAGCGTCAAGGTTGAAATTGAAGTAAAATTTGAAGGCAAAGTTCAACAAAACCATGTATAAACATAATACAATTCAGAGGAGAAAAAAATTCTATTTTTTGACACGACTTCAACAACCTATAAATAAGAAAAATAAGTTCAGAGTGAAAATAAAACTTCATTTTAATTTTTTCCCATTAACTTTTCATTACAGTTTTTTTGGCTAAAATACAAGTAAACAGATTTTTTCCAGAAAATCTCACAAAAATCAATGTGGCATCCCTGACCAGCACCACACCAGAAACAGGTCAAACCTAAGTATCAGCAGACGCAATACAAAAAGATTTGGCCAGAATTCGGTTTTGACAAAATCTATTATGTTCTATAACAACCTTAGCTACAATTTGAAATCTCGTAATGTTTGTTCCTCCAAAAAACAGTTAAAAACAAGTCTGTTGTCAGTGCAGTTTCCGAATGTTTCACTTTTTTGTTTTTGTCAGTATCGATCACAATTGTATGGTTTTGTTAAAATGTATATGTACCTTATTAATTGATTAATGTTTTGAATTTGAAAATGCCAAAATATTGTTAGTTAAACTAGTCATTCTATAAGGAGGTAGTACACTATGAACATCATAAAAAGTATGCGATTTTCGCGATTTTTTTTTGATGAGATAATAAATAATTATGATTAATCTGATATCACAGTTTTATTAGGTATATATTACCTAACAAAAAAAAATAGGTGTCAATTGGACTGCCACCTGAATAGCCGCAACCAGTTTGTTGAACACTTGCTGCCAAAATCTTGTAAACTGGTTAGCGTTCTTCAAGTTTTTCTAGTGGACCAATTCAACCAATGATTTTTTTACGTATTCTTGGATATATTTCCTGTCATCGTTAGTTTCGAGAAAAACGCGTTTTGAATTTTGGATCCGCACTCCTTACGCGAATACTTGGTGCCTCTAATTGACTTGTAGTTTCGGAACGGAGCATCGGACAAACCTGGAATAAAAACTACAGTGAAGAAGACATCCCAGAGAACATTTCAAGCCAGAAATATGTTTTTGAATTTTTTCAAGTTTCCATAGTGTACTACCCCCTTAAGAGACAAAGCTTCATAGTGTATAAAATAAAAACAAATTGATTTTTAAAAAATCTGTAAATTCTGTATCTTTGCTGAAAATCTGTAACTCTGTATGTACAGATTCTGTATCTGAAATTTGACGAAAAATATGTAAGTTACAGAATATTCTGTACATGTGGCAACCTTGATCGCAAAGATGTTTGCATCAATTGATAGGAAATATTTCTACACATCTATCACAATGATAACATTTTATTTTACTAAAGATGAACAGTTTAATAATGGTGAAATGTCCGAACGCGCTGTGTGCCTCATTTTGATTGGTCCAATTTGTACTCCTCAAATTGTTCCGACTAAAAGGAGTAACTAGAGCAATAGCGAAATACAATTTGAATACATTAATACCACTGCGAAGACAATCGTAGCAAGCCACTGCGCATATCATTCTTCCGAAGCAAATGAGATTAAAAAAGAAGGGAAGAATTATGTCGTGAGCCACACCTCATGTATTTCTTCAATCAGCCAGCCAGCTTAAAAATTCCGCTCCGCTCCGAAAGCGATCAATCTCGTCAAAACATTACACCAGTGTGGTTGTACCATATCATATCGCATCGCATGCATAGATCCAAGAGAAACAAGCAAACGAAAACACTATAGGCCTGATCACGAACGTCACTTCACGGTGAAAACGAAATGAAGTGTATATAACCTTGCATACAAATCATTTCGTTTTCACCGTGAAGTGACATTCGTAATCAGGCCCTATATGAATATTTGTGTCACTCTAGCCATCCTCGGTACATCGAATAGGTGGACGAGGAGGATCGTTCTAGCTAACAATAAATGTTTTCTTTTCACATTAATTGCTATAAAAAGCCTTCATCAAGGCTAACTATATAATGTAACAAGTTTTAATTTCCTGATGAAAAGATACTATTTTATTTTTTTTGTTATGTCAGTAGTAACAAACCATATGCTATGTAGCAATTTAAAATGTGCAAAATCTTATGCTATCTATTGAGCAAATACCAAAATAAATAAATAAATAAAATACTAGGAAAAAAATGTTTTTTTTTTCATTGTACGCTAACCGCTGTAACGGTGCTTTCCCGTATACCTGCAGAAAGCACCCTTCGAGGCGTCCCTGGCTGCTTGTTCTCGGATTGTAGATGGTTTTCCCGGCAACATTTTTTTTCAGTGGCGAAAGTGTATTGGAGATTTTTTTTCCAAAGAAAAACCTTTCTCAATTATTATCGGCCATCTGCCATTTTGGCGCATCCCACTCGATCGATCAGGTCGATCAGTTGCATCTTCATTCCTTCAAAGTTTTGTCCACTATCGTTAACACTTTGAGCCCCACGTAGGGGCCCTAGAAACTAACACTGGATTTCCCGTCTGGCCTGAAACGCATTTGAAATTCTCGTTCAGAGAGTGACTAAGCTTTCAAGTAATTCTAACAGAGTCCACTATCGATCCGCAGGGATGCGGGCCAGACGGTGCCCTCCAGTTGGGGCTTTTGAAAACATCACTATTCGTTTTTTTGTTTGAACGATTTCTCGGCCCACTGGACTACTATACGGATACTTCCCTTTTTCATATGAACTGATGAACTCTTTTCAGCTTCCGTACATTGATGATGGTTCTCTACAATACTTTTCGAGTGCATCCAGCAAACATATGAATATACACGATCCGGGATCTCCTGGTGACTTTGCTGGTTTCGGCAACATCATGTTCTGGGTTTTTCTTTTGTCGGGGAAGTTACTTTTATCTAAGCATTCCTACAGCATTATTCTAAGTATATTGGGTATTTCACCATTACCGGACACTTTTTTCGTTTTGTCTTTTCGCCACAGTCAAGAATTCCTCGTTGGTGACTTGAACACGGTCTGCTACTTCTAGCAATATGATGTAGTTGGCCATCATTAGATCGTGATTCTGGCATTGTCCTTCCACGATAACCTTTAAATTCAACGGGTTTCATTAGATCATCGCTATCACTAAACGGTATGCGTTTGACTTCTGCATCTTGGCATAGCTCTTTAAAGTAATTCGACTTGCTCCATTTTATTTCGTGTGCCGAAACGGCCATATGCACATCTCTAACTCCATCACCACTCCCTAAATACACCACTTTTTTATCCCTTTTGTTTATTTTAGGCTCATTAGCATTTTAACTGTAACAAAGCCGCATTTTAATCGTGTACATGTCACATGTTTATCATATCTATAATTAAAACATTACACATTTGCAATTTTTTGGCGTTAGAGTATTCCCTTCTATACCATTGCATAGCATATGGTACACATTAACACAGTAGCCATTTAGGCGCAAGAGTTTTCCTTCTGTCCTTCCATTATCCAGTTAGACCGGACAGCGGAGACAGTTGATTGATCATTGTTAAGTTATTTATAGAACAGCAGCCCGATGTGTCTTGCAGAGCAGAACACTTGAATGAATGAATCGATCTTATTTCGACCGTGGATCGATCTCCATCGCTGATGATTGTTGCGTGGTTAATGGTCAATGAGGGCCATGAGGAGTTTTGAACTCACGATCGATCGCTTACCAAGCGAACGCGCACCAATGTGGCTACGGAGACCCCCGAATACACCACTTATCAATATTTTTTTTCGAAATTAGCGCTCGTCACATTTTTTCAGTCTTAAAGCCACAGAATTCCGATTACAGATGCTATACCGGATTGTCAAATGGTCACTTTGAGAATACCCCTCGCAAACTCTACAGTTCATATTTTGCATCAGACTGGAGACGCCGATTATGAATTTTATCCCATAATCTGATGCTATTATACGACATACATCATATTGCATAACACTTTAAATATTGAATGTATTCATTTCATCTAACGTATGCCTTTAAAGCATGGGTTAATTACATTCATTATACAGCCATTCCATGGCAAACCCATATAGTGGTTCTCAGATTTTCGTGAAAAGTGGTAGTTTTGTTCTTTGTCGCAAAACATTAGACCCGTATTTTTTATTTTTTTGTTAGGGTGCCCATTTTCATTTTAGGCTCATCCGAAATATCGATTTTTTCCCCTTTTTCTCAAAAATGACATTTTCCAAAAAATCATAACTTGTGAACTACTAAACCAGCGCACCCGTGGCCGAGTGGTTAGCGTCTCACATTATCATGCCGGGTGTTCGGGTTCGATTCCCGATCTGACCGGGGGATTTTTCGCCAGAGAAATTTCCTTCGACTTGCACTGTGGTCACGCGTATTCTAGAGCTTGCCCCTCGGAATACATTCAAGGCGTGTTATTTGGCTTAAGAAATCTCAACTAAGTTTTAATAAAAGGGGGTCTTCGTAGCCACTTGGTTACGCGTTCGCTTACCAAGCGATCGATCGTGAGTTCAAACTCAGGGCCCTCAATTGACCATCTTTGTGTTGTTATAGAATAACCACGTCCGCGCAACCATCATCAGCGATGGAAATCGATCCACGGTGGAACAAAGATCGATTGATCCATACAACTGCTCTGCTCTGCAAGAAACATCGGGCTGCTGTTCTATAAATAACCCAACAATGATCAATATCAACTGTCTCCGCTGTCCGGTCTGCTGAACAATGGAAGAACAGAAAGAATACCCTTACGCCTAAATGGCTACTACTGTGTAATTTACCATAATGTAATGGAACAGAAAACTTAACGCCTAAATGGCTACTACTAACTACTGTGTAATTCACAATTTATAGAAACATAAACATATGTACATGTAGACGATTAAACCCGGCTCTGTTACAGCTAAATGCTAATGAGCCTAATAAATAAATGGGATAAAAAAAAGTATTAATAAATGACGCTAGTTAATACATACGTTGAGACGGCAAAGGTTCCACAGGGAACGTTAACGCCATTCAAGAAGAAGAAGAACTACTAAACCGATTTGAACGGTCGACATATCAAACTAAAGCTTATTAGCTAGTCATTCTTGAAAAAATGCTACGCTTGCAAAAATTCCAGGTTTTGGTTTTGTCATTATTGATTGTATTCGTTTTTTACAGTTTTCATGGTCTCGGGACCAAATGCGCTATATTTTTTTATATTTTTTTCTGGAAAGCTGAGTGTTTTTCACATAACATATCTCGAAACTAGGGCGTTTTTTTTCATTTTTGAGTTATGATTTTTCAAAGTTAACCGATGGTCCGAAAAATCATTTTTTCCCATTTTTTCCACAAATCATAACTTTTGATGTACTAGACCGATTCAGATGATCGACATATCAAAGTATGCCAATGAGCTAGTCTTGTTTGAAAAAATATTACACTTCGGATAAAAATGAATTTTGTTTTCGTAATTATTGATTATATTTGTTTTGTATAGCTTACATCGTTTCGGGACCAAGGGCGCCATATTTTTTTATATTTTTTTTTTTTTTTGAAAGCTGAGATTTTTTCACATTATATATCCGAATACCATCGTGGTGTTATTTTTCGTTTTTAAGTTATGATTTTTCAAGGTTAACGTGTTTTCAGTTTTCGTTCAATATTCCAATGTGACTAGACTGGATGTATGTGACTATAATTCAATGAATTGGCAAGTGTGTTATTTTTTGAAAAAAGGCTAGCTAGTAGGCTTTAATTTGACATGCCGATCATCTAAATCGGTCCAGTTGTTGAAAAGTAATGAATTTTTGACAAAAGCCATTGTTGGGAAAATAGGGAAAAATGATATTTTGGACCATCAGGTAACTTTGAAAAATCATAACTCAAAAACCAAAAAAAACGCCTCCCTGATTTCGAGATATGTTACGTGAAAAAAATATGGCGCTCTTGGTCCCGAGACCATGAAAACTATAAAAAACGAATACAATCAATAATGACAAAACCAAAACCTGGAATTTTTGCAAGCGTAGCATTTTTCCAAGAATGACTAGCTAATTAGCTTTAGTTTGATATGTCGACCGTCTAAATCGGTTCAGTAGTTCATAAGTTATTAATTTTTGAAAAACGTAATTTTTGGAAAAAAAAGGGGAAAAAGCCGATATTTCGGATCAGCCTAGAATGAAAATGGGCACCCTAACAAAAAAAAATACGGGTCTAATGTTGTTCGCGCCCGACGCTCCGAGTGCCGAACAAATATTCAGCAACCTAAACCACGCCCACCGAATATGCGCAACAATGCAATCCGCTATAAAAGTGGCGAGCACGATGCGCTCCACGTTCAGTTTTCATTCCACCACCAAGCAATATTCCGAAATCATCGTGCAGAGTGCAGTTTGACGTCGACCACCGAGCAGTAAGCAGCAGCAATAATAACCACAGCAGCAGCAGCAACAACAGCAGCAGCAGAAGGAGAACAGCAAAAGGGGTACAGTTGCATCTCTCCGACGGTGCAGCTATCCGTGCGAACGCAGTGGTGTAAATTCCAGTCGAAAAATAAAATACCTTTATTGTTAATCGAGACACCATTCGTTCGTCTTTATAACGTTGAATACCTGAGTCACAATTATCACGAGCAGTTCATTTAAGAACTACCCTTGAAGAGTATAAGTTTTCCAGCGAGTGATAATTGTGCAAATAATTTGACGGGTTGCGCCTGCGCCCGAACATGGTCCTTCGAGCCGGATCCCATCCTGTGAGGAACAGTCCAGCCAACCAGTGAGCTTCGAATTTATTTACCAGCGAGTACAACTATCCACGAGACGGAGACCAACGCCCAAGGAGATTTTAATTTTGCGAGTAGAGTGGAAAAGAAATAATTGGAAATCACAAGGGTAATCTATACGTGACAAAGGTGTTTATTCTGAAAAACAGATGACAGTTCGCCAATAGAAAGAACGATCAAGTGTTTTTCATTTTATGAATCTGAGTGTTTTGAATTTAACTAACGATAAATTCAGTCGCGGTCGCCGTTCAGTTGTTTCGAGGCTGTATATGCCAGTGCGTGTTTTATTGACTCCGTATCGATCCGCGTGTGGTAATCTAACCGTGATTCGTCAGCCGTCGCCGCCGGTTTAGTTTTCGTACCAGTACAGTGCGCGTTTCACCGATTAAGTTCCTTCGCGTGTGTGATGCCAATTGAACATTCTCCGAAATCAAAAGTAATGACAAGAAGTGAAGCCATGGAGCAAATTAAACAACTCGTTTATCAGCGCGGACAAATAAAGATGCGCGTTACCGCCATCGTGAAGCTGCTCGATGAAGCATTAACAAATCCATCTCGTATTAACGTGGCTCAAATAAAGGCGTATTCAAAAAAGTTGGAGTTGCACTATTCGGAATTTGTGTGCAAACACAATGAGATTATCTCGCAAATCGCCTTTGGGAAAATAGAAGAAGAAGGCCAGCAGCTCGATGAATTTGATTTTATTCACACAGATGCTATCGTAAAAATCAACGAATTGATGGAATTTTTCCAAGCTCAAGCCACTCCAACCCAAATGGCGATCACCGGCGTGAACCAGGCAGTGCCCCAAATCATTGTGCAACAACAACCTTTGAAGGCGCCGATACCGACTTTTGATGGAAGTTACGAAGGATGGCCCAAGTTTAAGGCGCTCTTCACGGATATCATTGGGAGATGTGGAGATTCCGACGCGACAAAGCTGCATTACTTAAACAACGCCTTAGTGAATGAAGCAGCAGGCATAGTAAGTGCGAAAATGATAAACGACAATAATTATGAACAAGCCTGGTCGCTTCTGGTAGAGCGTTTTGAGAATCCCAGAGTCATCATCGACACTCACATCAATGGATTATTATCTATGAAGGTGATGTCAAGAGAAGGCTATAAGGAATTGAGAAATTTATTAGAAACCTGTGCACGACACGTGGAGGGATTGAAATTTATGAATCAACCCATAGACGCAACCTCCAGCCTTATTATAAACTATTTATTGACTAAATGTCTCGATACTGAAACACGTAAACATTATGAGAAAACATTAAAGCATGGAGAGTTACCCAGTCTGGAAGAAACCATCAGATACCTGAAAGATCATTGTCAAGTTTTAGAGAGATGCGAGTCAGCGAATCCAACAAAGGTAATGAATCCAAACAATAACAACCTCAAATTTTCAATGAAGGCACCCAATCATCCAATGAGTATATCACATGCTGCAACAACCTCAAATGTATTATGTGAAATTTGTATTGAAGAACATCAAAACTACAAGTGTCCATCGTTCCTTAGTTTGAGCATAGAACAGCGACAATTCAAGGTGAGGGAAGCCAACTTGTGCTTTAATTGCCTACGTAAGGGACATCGTGTATCGTCGTGTCAATCGTCCAAAACATGTGGAATTTGTGCAAGACGTCACCACACATTGCTCCATGTGCAACAAACTCAGATCGAAGAAAATCCAAGCCAATCCAGGAAGGAACCAAGTGACGTTAATTATAACCCAATCGCTATGGAACGATCCGTATGCTCTAGTGCAATCCAGCAGACAAGTAACCAAGTGTTCCTAATGACAGCCATGGTGAACGTAACGGGTAGAAATGGTCAAACGTATCAGGTTCGTACATTACTCGATTCAGGTTCCCAAGTGAACTTTTTGACAGAATCGATGGTTAAGAAACTAGGTTTACAAAGACACCCTGCAAATGTACCAGTAATCGGAATAGGAGGATCAAGGTCAAATGTTCGTCATCAAGTTGGCGTACACATCAAATCCAGATGCAGCAATTTTACAGCCGATATTAATTGCTTAATAACGGAGAAGATCACTGGCATAATTCCCATCACCAGAGTGAACGTAGAACCTTGGAATATCCCGTCCGGAATTGTACTAGCTGATCCCGAATTCCACCGTCCGCATGAGGTAGATATGATTATCGGGATAGAATTATTTTTCCAAATCCTTCAAAGAGCTCAACTGCAGTTAGCAGATAACTTGCCTACACTACACGAGACCAAATTTGGATGGGTCATTGCTGGATCGTACAAAAATACCGAAGATTTGCCGAATCCAGTATGTGCTAATGTTGCAGTAAATATTACCGAGCCTGTGTTATTAGAAGGTAGAAAAATTCGAAACCATTTTCATCAAATTTATCAGCGTGATGAAACTCAGATGAGAAACTCCAGCGCACTTGCTCCGAAACGTTTCCTGTTCTTGGAAAAACGACAGCCGAAAGGGGAAAATCCAAAAACGCCATACAAACCAGTCATCGATAAATACAAAAATTTGAATCATTGTCGAGAAATCAACGAAGAAGAATATCCGTCCAGAAAACATCCACATCATACAGTTTTGAAACCAATTCATCGTTCGTGTAATCCGACTTTCATCACAGAACTTCAGAATTCTGCAGCAAAAACAACTTCACGACGATACACTTGGACTTCTGGACCAGCGGCTATCCTACAACGATTTTGAGTGACCGATGACAACTTCAAGGAACCTTCCTGACGACCAGCAAGCTTGCACCTTTACCAATTGAAGACAAAGAAAATCAACAACCATATTTGCAAATTGAAAAATAATTTCCAACCGGGGGAGAATGTTCGCGCCCGACGCTCCGAGTGCCGAACAAATATTCAGCAACCTAAACCACGCCCACCGAATATGCGCAACAATGCAATCCGCTATAAAAGTGGCGAGCACGATGCGCTCCACGTTCAGTTTTCATTCCACCACCAAGCAATATTCCGAAATCATCGTGCAGAGTGCAGTTTGACGTCGACCACCGAGCAGTAAGCAGCAGCAATAATAACCACAGCAGCAGCAGCAACAACAGCAGCAGCAGAAGGAGAACAGCAAAAGGGGTACAGTTGCATCTCTTCGACGGTGCAGCTATCCGTGCGAACGCAGTGGTGTAAATTCCAGTCGAAAAATAAAATACCTTTATTGTTAATCGAGACACCATTCGTTCGTCTTTATAACGTTGAATACCTGAGTCACAATTATCACGAGCAGTTCATTTAAGAACTACCCTTGAAGAGTATAAGTTTTCCAGCGAGTGATAATTGTGCAAATAATTTGACGGGTTGCGCCTGCGCCCGAACAAATGTTTTGCGATAAAAAACAAAACTACCACTTTTCACGAAAATCTGAGAACCACTATATCGGTTTGCCATGGAATGGCTGTATAACAATCTACATTCATCATTTAGAGTTAGAGTTAGAGTAAGTCGCATAGCTTGCGATTTAATACTTGTGGCGCTTTAATTTACCTAACATTTCACACGGAGAACTTTTTGTATGTGCCATTTGATTGAAAAGCATTGTGAGTAATTTTCTCCATGCATTGTTCACACATTCTCACATCAAAACCATATAACATTATACACGGTAAATCGTATAAGATATCTAATCAACTCACAATTGTATATAATTACAACCGAATTATACATAGTATATATCTTTTTTTTTTTTTATTAATCCGATTATTTTTACAGGCTCAGTTACATAAGTTTAATGGAGCCAAACTCTTAACTATATTTCAACTAGCATATATCAACATGTTGTTTCCTTAATTCTATGGTTAATGAAATAGGAAACCGATTACTCGCGGTCGACTCGAGTTTAGAAGGGTGACACATTTTCATTAGGAAAAGGATGGGATGTAAGGAGATGTGTGTTTACACTCGCACTCACATTCACATTCACATTCACATTCTCATTCACACTGACACTTCACACTCAATTCTTAAAACTATCCTTACATTTAATATGTGTTTACAATTTAACTTATTCTAATGTTAGTAGGAAGGGAACCGATAGCTCGCGAAGGACGAAAAGGAGGGGAAAAGGATGTATGAACAATCACACTCGAAGATCGATAGCTTTAAGGAAAACATATATTTGGGACATGTAATCAAGGTCTAACCGAGCCAACACATCTCTCACCGGCACATTGGACTGTTTTCCTCCAGCCCGAAGGGAGTTTTCTAAATTCGATCTGGCGACAAGATACAACTCGCACGACCAAACAACGTGTTCGATGTCGTGGTAACCATGGCCACAACCGCAGAGATTGCTGTCGGCAAGATTAAAACGAAAAAGCAGCGCGTCTAACGAACAGTGATTGGACATGAGTCGGGAGAAGGTGCGAATAAAGTCCCGACTCAAGTCCAGACTTTTGAACCACGGATTGAGGCTAACCTTAGGGATAATTGAGTGGAGCCACCGGCCCAATTCATCTTCGTTCCATTTGCGTTGCCAGTTAACGATGGTATTTTTACGAACTAAAGAATAAAATTCATTGAAGGCGATTTGACGCTGATAAATTTCGCCTTCAATTGCACCTACCTTTGCTAATGAGTCAGCCCTCTCATTACCCGGAATTGAGCAATGTGAAGGGACCCAGACAAAGGTAATGACATAACAGCGTCTGGATAAAGCACTCAAAATTTCTCGTATTCTCTCAAGGAAGTACGGCGAGTGCTTTTCCGGCCTCACTGAACGGATAGCTTCGACAGAGCTAAGACTATCCGTTACAATGTAATAGTGTTCAACAGGTCGTGAGGCGACGCTGTCCAGCGCCCAGTGTATTGCTGCCAATTCAGCAATATACACTGAGCAAGGATACTGAAGACTGTGTGAGGTGCTAAAAAAATTGTTGAACACTCCAAATCCTGTGGACTCATTCATAGAGGACCCATCAGTAAAGTACATATTATCACAATTGACACGCCCATACTTTGCTTCGAAAATCGTAGGAACGATCCCCGATCGATGATAATCTGGAATTCCATGGATATCCTGCTTCATGGACAGATCAAAATGCACAGAGGAAATGATGTAGTCAGGAAAACAAACACGGTTGGGAATATACGAAGAAGGATCAACCTGCATGGAGACGATTTCATGATATGAGCTCATGAATCCAGAATGAAAATTTAGCTCGATCAGCTGCTCAAAATTTCCGATCACCAATGGGTTCATAACCTTACACCGGATGAGGAACCGAAGAGATAATAAATTGAAGCGATCTTTTAGTGGGAGTACGCCTGCCAAAACCTCGAGGCTCATGGTATGCGTTGAGGGCATACATCCCAACGCAATACGGAGACAAAGATACTGAATTCGCTCGAGTTTAATGAGGTGTGTTTTGGCAGCTGATTGAAAACAGAAACTGCCATACTCCATCACTGAGAGAATAGTTGTTCGATACAACATTATAAGATCTTCGGGGTGGGCTCCCCACCAGGTGCCGGTAATTGTACGGAGAAAGTTTATTCTTTGTTGACATTTTTTACTCAGATACCTAATATGGGCCCCCCAAGTACATTTGGAGTCGAACCAGACCCCAAGATATTTGAATGACATAGCATGAGTGATCGGTTTACCCAAAAGTTGAAGCTTTGGTTTTGCTGGTCTATGCTTCCTAGAAAAAACCACCATCTCTGTTTTCTCCGTGGAGAATTCGATCCCTAGCCCAATGGCCCAGGTTGAAAAATTGTTCAAAGTATCTTGTAAGGGTCCTTGCAGGTCGGATTCGTTTGATCCTACGACAGACACCACTCCATCATCTGCAAGTTGTCTTAGGCTGCAATTTTGTGTAAGGCAATTGTCGATGTCGCTTACATAGAAGTTGTACAAAAGGGGGCTTAAACATGAGCCCTGGGGGAGTCCCATGTAGGAGACCCGACTTACTGTCGAATCCCCGTGAGAAAAATTCAAATGTTTCTCACAAAGCAAGTTATATAACATATTATTCAATAGAGGCGGCAGACCCCGAGAGTATAATTTGTCTGACAGGACCTCTATCGAAACTGAATCAAAGGCCCCCTTTATGTCCAAGAATACTGAAGCCATTTGTTTTTTTTCGGCGTAAGCCATTTGAATTTCTGAAGAAAGCAACGCAAGACAATCATTCGTCCCCTTGCCCCTGCGGAACCCATATTGTGTATCTGAGAGTAGGCCATTCGTTTCTACCCATCGATCAAGGCGAAACAAGATCATTTTCTCCAACAATTTCCGTATACAAGACAGCATTGCTATTGGGCGGTACGAATTGAAGTCGGACGCAGGTTTTCCGGGTTTTTGAATAGCTATAACTCGTACTTGTCTCCAATCATTTGGAACAATATTATGTTCCAGAAACCGATTGAATAAATTCAACAAGCGATGTTTCGCCACATCAGGGAGATTTTTCAGCAAGTTGAACTTAATTCTATCCGATCCCGGAGCAGAATTGTTACATGAAAGGAGAGCAAGAGAGAATTCTACCATCGAAAACTCGGAATCAAGATCGCACCTATCTTGTGGTATATCTCGAACAATTTTTTGCACAGGAGCGGAATCAGGACAAACCTTCCGTGCAAAATTAAAAATCCATCGATGTGAATATTCTTCGCTTTCATTCGTTGAAGAGCGATTTCTCATGTTTCGAGCCACTTTCCATAATTTTTTCATTGACGTTTCTCGTGACAAACCTCCCACGAAATTTCGCCAATAAGCACGTTTTTTCCCTTTGATCAAGTTTTTAAATTGATTTTCAAGGTCCAAATACGATTGAAAATTTTCAGGGGTTCCACGTTTCCGAAAAGCTTTGAATGCGTTCGATTTATCCTGATAAAGCTTGGAACATTGGCTATCCCACCATAGATTGGGAGGCCTTCGGGAAATGGTGGAACCTGGGATGGGTTTCGTTTGAGCGCGAACCGCGCTGTCATAGATCAAACGAGAAAGGAAAGGTACTCCTCCAATGGAGGTAAACCATCTCTGGAATTGATGGCTAGAGCAATCGCGTCCGCATATTTTTTCCAGTCAATGTGTCTTGTGAGGTCATATGCCATGTTTATAGATTCAGAAGAATTCGACCCAATGGTGATGGAAATTTTGATTGGCAAGTGATCACTACCGTTGGGGTCCTGGATTACATTCCACTTGCAATCTAACGATAGTGAATTCGAGCAAAGCGAGAGGTCAAGAGCACTTGGGTTAGCAGGAGGTTTAGGTACACGTGTTGTTTCCCCAGTATTCAAAACGGTCATATTGAAGCTGTTACAAAGGTCATATATCAACGATGAACGATTGTCGTCGTACTGTTCCCCCCAGGCAGTTCCGTGAGAGTTGAAGTCTCCCAAGATCAATCGTGGCTCAGGAAGGAGTGAGCACATGTCAACAAGTTGCTTGCGGCTAACCGCAGCTCTCGGAGGCCAATACAAGCTGACAATACAGAGGTCTTTTCCTCTGATGTTTGCATGACAAGCAACAGCTTCAATCCCTCCAATAGGTGGAAGGTCAATTCGAAAAAATGAGTGGCACTTATTGATCCCCAATAGCACCCCTCCGTATCTGTCATCACGGTCCAAGCGTATAATATTGAAATCATGGAAAGAGAGATCATCTCGCGAAGAAAGCCAAGTTTCGGACAGAGCAAAAACATCACAATTGAATTTATGAATTAAAAATTTGAATGTATCCAATTTAGGGATGAGACTACGACAATTCCACTGTAAAACAGTGATATCTCCGACCTCTCTATTTAAATTAGACATCAAGAGAGATAATCATTGCAAGGAGGGGCCATGTTTGCATCAATTGTTGCAAAATTGTCTTTAATACTGGAAGCATTGAGATGACAATGGTTCTGATGGAGTCGGAAACATTAAAACACTTGAAGATTTGATCCAGAAGGTCAGACAACTTTATAAATCCCGATTGGGAAGTTGAACTGGACGAAAAAATAGGGACAGTTGGGGTTTTTGATGTTCCCTCGAGTGCTGGGTCGTTCGAAGGTGAACTATTCCCACGGAAGCCAGGAGGAACCTGATTTTGCTTGTCCGCGGCACTCGATTTTTTAGGCAAGCTAACAGGGGGTATCACCGGGGGGACTTGTTCTTGAACTTTGGGAGTGGTCACATTCTTGCGCCGGGGATTCCCTTTGGAAATAAACGGTGTGTCCCCGCTAGCTGTGTCCGCTTCCATTTCATCAACTGGCAACGAGGAAAAAGTATTGTGTGTTGAGATTGGTTGTTGTTGTTGAGTCAGTGGAGAAGCGCCCTTTAAAATTTCCGCAAATGTGCGCTTCGAGCGTTCCTTTAAAGAGCGCTTCTGTTTCTCCCAGCGACTCTTATAAGTTTCACAAGCTGAGAGCGCGTGTGGAGTTCCCCCGCAATATGGACATTTATGCTCAGTCGCACTGCAGGATTCCCCCACATGTTGCTCTCCGCAAGTTGCACAGCGCTCCTTGTTGGCACAATAATCTGAAGTGTGACCAACTGACTTGCATTTGTTGCAAGTCATGGGCTTTGGCACAAAGAGTCGCACCGGCAGTCTCAATTTGTCCACCATAACGTAGTCAGGGAGAGCGGAACCAGCAAAAGTTACTCGAAACGAGTCGGACGGCGTGAATTTAGTTTCTCTCCCTTCCTGGGAGACTTTGCCTAATTGGCGACAGTCCAAGATCTCGACTTCCATCGAGGGGAGCTTCTTGAACTTTCCATTTCCTTTTTTAATAAATTCACACGTCAGACCCGTTTCTGTAATCACTCCCGCAATTTCTACGTTATGGCAGGGCACGTATGCGCGATATTCTAAAATGAACCGCTTGTCGACAACAATCTCGTTAGCTTGCTTCCGATCAGCCACGACAACACGCAGTTTGTTCGGGCGAACCTTGGAAATTTCGACCACGGAGGAATAATTTTTTGTCAAATCTTTCATGATCTGAATGACATTCAGGGATTTTCCTTTAGGTTTAGGTCGGAAGAAAACAACCCATGGGCCAGTTCCAGTTGCATTTTCTGGATAAACCTTGACACGGGGTGGAGACACAACAGGAGAGGAAAGTGGGGTCGATTGTTGAGCGGAAGCGGAAACAGCAGGGTTGGGTGGCGTGATCGGGAGTTCAGTGGGAGCGGGATCGTGAGGGGGAGCGAGAACGGGAGTGGGAGCGAGAAGGAGAGTGAGAACGGGAGCGAGAGGAGGAACGGTAGCAGGAGACTGAGGGGGTGAAGAGGAGAGGTTTGCAAATTTTCTTGAGGGGGGCTTGTTTAGGTGGGTTAATTCCTCCCCCGAAAAGACTTCTTCTGAAGGGGGAACGCGTTTAAGCGACTTCCCACCTCCCGTAGATGTGGAGGGATAGACAGTGGATTCAATCTCCATGTCAACGGGTTCTCCGCATTCTGCCATATAAAGTGGCAGATGTACAGTTTTTCAGTGATTTCTCAATCTTTTTTTCTGATTATTTCTTAAACTAAAAACCTTAATCTAATAAAAAATATACTTATATCGCACACCCGTGCGGTTGAATTAGAACGGTTCCCAGCGAACCGCGTGTCGATCGTACAGCACAGCTGCAACGGTGTATGGCTCCACAGTGCGATGATGATTTCGATGACGATGATATGGCGATAAACACGCCAGCACACAGCGCCCGCGATGCAGGTCTTCTTCCTTCCGCTTTGTTTGCTTCACACTATTGCTGTCCAAAAATCCCGTTTATTTCACCAGCAGCGAAAGTAACGGTATCACAACAGTATCACAAGATAACGGTATCACCAGACGGGAGAAAATACACCCGGCGGCCTCGACTTCACGAAGACGAATGCAGTATATATCTTAAACAATATAATATTATAGCCGGAGCTTTGCACTGTTAAGAGGGTAAACATTGATTTTTCGGACCATCGGTTAATTTTGAAAAATCCTAACTCAAGAAAAAGAAATAACTCCTCATTGGAGTAGCACCCTTGGTCCCGAGACCATGAAAACTATAAAAAACAAATGCAATAAAAAATTACGGAAACAAAATCCAAATTCTCTGTAATATTTTTCCACAAAAGAATATATGCTAATATGCTTTAATTTGATATGTCGATCTCCTAATTCGGTTCAGTGGTTTAAAAGTTATGAATTTTTGATGAAGCGATTTTTGGAAAAGCGTGGAAAAAATTGATTTTTCGAACCACCCTAAAATGGATATGGGCACCCTAATGAAAAAATGAAAAATATGTGTCTAATATTTAGTGAAAAGGACAAAATTATCGCTTTCCACGACAATCTGAGAACCACCATATCGGTGTCACATGCGATGGCTGTATAAACGATTTACTACAGACAATAAATAAAAACCAATGGCGGAAAATGTTCGTGAGGTTGTAATTATTTTTATAACTTCAAGGAAAGCCTCTTTTATATATGACATCATTTAAGTTTCTAAAAATTGGAGTTATTCAATTCACTTTTAATGAGAGGGGTATAAATACTTGAAATGAGTGATGGTGATGGTTAAGAACATTTGTTCCGATGGAATTCGAACTCCGGTTGTTTGGATGATAAGCAACAACTATCTCGCACGGCTATCTGGTATATAATTCTAGGAATATAACAATGCAATCGGATATGTCATTCCTGGTCGTCTTTTGTATTTCAGTGGAAATGTCTTGAAATTTATATAGAAATGGCCTAGTAAGATTCAGTGCTACGTGTTTTAAATAATCAAATAACACGATGTAAAATTTTTCATTCAAATTTTACCAATTAAAAGCTGCTTTCGGGCCTGCTGATCTAGTAGAGATTAATTTGCCTCCCGAAATCATCATATCACCACCAGACGTCGACACTGTTCATACGACATCGAGGATCTTGATATGTCAAATTCCTAATATGATGTAATATGGCCTCAAATACGATCCAATATGATTTACTGTTGAACGATTGTAATACAGTTCTTCGCAGTACTACATGAATTCAATTTATATGTTCATGCGACTCACGAACTGCATCAGCCTGATATGCATATATATGATTTCGTTTAGATCGATTTTACGATAATGTATATCATAAAACCGATACTTGTTATATCGAATAACGGCCTATCGTATAAAAAGCAAAAAAAAACCATTTTATTTATCATTACAAAACAAATAAAATCGTTTTTTTTTTTGCTTTTTATACGATTTTAGATATACAGATTGCATATTTTGATCGACGATTGCGATTCGTTCCCACTTCATATGCGATTCAGAATATGCCAAGTTATTCGATTTAATGTTTGCTAGGTTGTTTACAATTAAATTTATTTCTCGAATCAACTCTAAAAAATTGCTGGAAAGCACCAACCCTTGCGTGAAGAATACACAAATGGACCGTATACCGCCTTCCTTTCCTGCAACTTGAACTAAATCTTCAGAAATACTTATCAAAATTGTAATTTGCCACATACGGAGCTTCATCGGCTATTCTTCAATGAAAGGTTATTTTCCCATAATTTACTTCCGGAGCAGTAAATGAAGGGAACTTATCATCGTTTTCTGTCGAGATGCTTGTATTCAGCATTCATCCTTTTTTTCTAGTTCTGATTATGAAAATTTATTAACATCCGGCCTTGGGAAAGACCATTTGAAAATTATAAAACTTCCTCTGTTGAGTAACGCGGTTTGTTTGAAGCTAATGAATGCACAGATGCTTACTTTTCAGAGCGCATGTCTGAGTTTTTTTTACATGAAAAATCAACTGTTTTATGGGAATAGTGCAAATGAATTATTGTATGAATGTTTTTTTTAAATGGCGGCGAAGTCACTGCTTCGAGTCCTAGTCTGAAAATACAACATTAGTAAAAATTTGGAGAACGAACAACACCCGTGTATTAGAAATATTTGACGTATATAAAACTAACATTTTTATCTAACGATATTCTACACGATAGTTTGCACAATATTTGGTAAATTTGAATATGTACGTGAAATATGTCTTTTTATTCAATGTATTGCAATAATGATAATCCGTAGAAACCTGTAAATTAGGAAATGTTCAAAGATTCACCGGAAATCAAATCCGACATCTATTATTGCAAGTGCTCATGAATGAGAATATTTTTTATATTCAATAACACTTGACATTTTAGAACTATTCAATATAATTGTTTTTACTGTAAAAGGTGTAAAATGAAAAAAAATAGTTAAGGTAGTCCTTTCTTAACAAAAATGTCGTCAGATGTTTTTATTACATACCAATTCATTCTAACCCTTTACGTTTTCGTCTAACCCTTCAGCACCGGCGACTTCCGTAATGCATTCCTCAAGACGATTCGACAGATCATACGCGAGAGCGTCCGCAACATGTCGATTCCTTCGCTGAAGAGCATGGGCGGCAGTATGAACTCAATGACTGGCATCGGCACCTCATCTGGAAACTCACAAACGCTGGAGCGTCCCAAGCCACAGGTTTGTGCACCACATGATTAACACAAAATAATAGTTCAACCATACTAATTCTACCGTTTTCATCGCAGCCTCAGATAATGCAAGGGTCGCAAACGCTCGGCAAACCGAAGAAATCAAAAATCAACCAGCGTCACTCGTCAGGTAACATCGATTACGATAACACCACATCCGGCAGCCAGGAGACAGATGACCCACAGGTCCCGCAGTACAGTGGTCAGTTCCGTATGCGTAGTAAGACTGTCGGAGATGTTGGAGGTTCGACAAAAATTTAAATGAATGTGTTGACGTTCTTTTCACGTATTTTTTTCTTTTTCCAGAACAAGTTGCCGCTTGCAGACGCAACATAAATGAACGTGAACCAGAAAAGGCTGACCCGGGAACCAAATCGGAAGGCGAAGATGACTCCCAGCAAGGTTCGGTCAAGCCCAAATCTTCCCTAGGCAAGACACCCAATCATCTAACGCTGAGGTAAGAGTTCGTTTGCGACGCAGCTCACACGGCCGTGAAATGATTTTTTTTCTCTCAATTTACACAGCACTACATCTACTCTGTCTGTTGGCAGCACTGGAAGCCAGGCCCGTCTCATTCAGTCGTCGCATCCACCGGCCACGTACCATCCGGTGCTGATGAAAGATCTAGGTAAGCGCAATTCTCCCAGTAGCGATAAAAATGTCGTAGAAATGTTTGAGTCCAAAGCTGAAGAGCCGAAACAGACCGATACTGATTGCGCGATGGATAAGCACCTGAAAGATCTTAACCTAGACAGCCTAATCGAGACCGATATAGTTCAGTATATGGAAGATTTGAAGGAGAAACATTTGGAGAGTGAGCAGTGCAGACAGCAGACGACGACTCAGACTTCGACCTCGACGAGCACGACAACAATGACGACTGCTAGTCAGAGCACAGTCACCACTATATACGCTCAGTCTAAAGGTTCAAGCTCCTCGAAACCAGTTGAATTCGTTGATGTTTGGAACGGTGAGGAGTTCTCTCCCAAGGACGAGACGAGGAATTCTTCGTTCGAAGAAATCTACTCATCTCCTCCGGATGAGGACTTATCTCCCAAACAGGAGTCGGAAATGAACGGTTCACGGAATACGTTGAGCGCTTCCTCGGCGAACTCCTCACCGGAAGCAACATTGACTACAAACATAGAAAAATCTAAATCACCTAAACGTGCCAAAAATGTTGAACGGGAAAAGAGTCCAATCAAAATCATAAAAATTAAATCTCCCAGGAACAGTATCGATATCGAACGGAACGTTAGAATTGAGAAAAGTCCAGATCGTGCGAGACGATCTTCTAGTCCTAATTTTAGCAAAAAGGCAGGGGAAGGTATTCTGAAGAAAAAGGTAGTGAATGGGGGTGTCGTTGGTGGAATCCTGAAACGTTCTTCTAGTCCTAGCGTTAGCAAACCCTCCGAAAGTTCTGATAGTACCACTTCAAAAACTGATCCTAACCTATCCTCAGACTATGAACAATATCAATCGTCCAACAGATGTTACCTCTCCATGTCCAGTGAATATCTCGGAGTGGAGAAAGATTATCCACACATTTATCAAAATACAAAGGAAGAAAGGCATCGGCGTGCAAAGCGAAGTGCCTCGGTTGGTAGTACAGAGCGTAAAAAGTCTCTGGATGGTTTCGATGCATGTGGCTATTCATCGAACACAAATTTAGATACGACTACAACAGAAAGTAAGAAAAGAATCAATTCTTTTTCTGAACGTAGCAAATCGATCAGTCGCAGCAGTTCACCGGCAAATATGTACAGTCGAGATTCTTCACCCAGTCGACATTATGCTAGGGGTCTTTCTCCACAGGCCTCAGTAACACGCGGTTTATCGATTTCTCCGCAAACTTCGTTCATAGGCATCTCCCCTCAAAGCTCCTTCAGTCGGGGACCTTCCCCACAACGTCCCTACAGTCGGGGGACTTCGCCTCAGCGTAACTATAGTCGAGCAAGTTCCCCTCAGCGTAACTACAGTCGTGGAACTTCTCCCCAACGCAATTATAGTCGAGGAGCATCACCTCCACGCAACTATAGCCGAGGAAACTCACCTCAGCGCAACTACAGTCGAGGAACTTCGCCTCAGCGTAGCTATAGTCGCAGTACTTCACCGCAGAGAAACTATAGTAGAGGTCCGTCACCACCTCGTGATTACTATAGAAGCCGATCCCCTCAGCGCCACTACGCTCGAGGACTTTCTCCTCAGCAAAGTTTCAGTCGCGGACATTCCCCACAACGTTACTCACGGGGTTTATCTCCACAGCACCGGAGAGACAATCGTAATTATTCTCCTCCGAAGCAAACACGAGGTGGAGTCTCTCCCCAACATTTCTACAGTCGTGTTCCATCACCCGACAGGCAATACAATCGTGGACCCATGCCTATTCCCAAAAGCTACAGCCGAAGTTCTTCCCCGCAGCGCTTGCACCGCCTTGCCTCATCCCGTTCGGTTGACGGTGCAACAATGCTAGACTACGGACAAAACCCAAGTCTGCACTACGCCCGTATTGACCATCACGATCAATACCACCAGCGTAAACAACCCCAGGTCATTTCATCACAGCATCAACCCGTCTATGCTTCTTGTATGGAGTGTATCATGCAGGACATGAAACCTCCATAACAAAAAGCCCGTGCACGACAAAGTCGTGCGCGGAAGAAATCGTCCCGGGCCAAACTGTACCACCAAGCCAGCTTCGACAAGCAGAGCTCGTTCGATCTCGATGAAATTCATGTTTAGGTGCATAATCCATAAAGCTACTCGGTTCATTCCATCCATCCTTCGTCCTTTGTTTCGGTTTTGTTTCCAATCCAACGAGCCTTCCCAGAGCAATATTCAGGTGCATACGTATAGTAGTAGAAGTCGACGCGTGTGTGTCTTGCTGTACGAAACGCGTTTCAGGTGTGAGAAAAAAAAATGAAAATGGATGATTTGCCGTTCACACCCACGCTAAATTTCTACTCGTGATTTGTATCAACTGATTTTGTTTGTTGAAATGCATTAGCCAAAATAATAGCAGAATAAATAGTTACTATAATAACACGAGTCAAATGATATCAGATCCCATTTTGATCCTAAATAAGGTTTGAACATGATGTTTAGAATTCAATTTTGTCTCAATCAACTTGAGTAATTGGCCTCGATTATCTCACTAACCTAGGTTACTATCCTCGCTAGAGAAGCCTAGGGTCGAGTCGATGATTCTGTACTGATGGTGTTCCCTTACTACTTGCAACCAGGTCATGTTTACATCGATAGTGTTACTGGTTGGCCTACTAAGAACAGCAAGATCTGCTCTTTCTTCGTTGCACTTATGACCCTTATGTAGTTCTTTTCCTTCCCAAATATCCGCAACTATCAATTCCAGATGGCACCGTTGGTTGAGTTTGACGTGTCGACGAGTATTTGGATGGTTAGCTTTCTTTTTTTATTCTTCTGCTAGAATTAGGTTGAAGACGTTAGTAACGTATCTTCAATTCAAGCCGCATGTTCTACTAGTAATATGTTGTCGGAACAAATTAAGCCATAATCAATACTAGGTGCTTTCAAATGATTAAGAGTGAACGAAGAACGAGTAAAGAAGGACGCATTGACCAGTGAAATAGTGGGGAATATCTGCCAACCGACCGTACCAAAGACATGGGGTCTGATCACTAACGTCACTTCACGGTGAAAATGAAATGAAGTGTTTATAACCTTGCATACAACTCATTTCATTTTCACCGTGAAGTGGCGTTAGTGATCAGATCTTATAACTTACGAGACACTGGAGTAAACAGATTACTAATGGTGTGACCTTAATTGAAAACTCATAGAGCCGAAAATGCAACGTCATTTGGAGCAGAGTTATTCAATAAAATGCCATGATCGCAATGGAGACTTTTTTATAGGCCGCTTGGATATTACCGATAAAAATCATGTTACGTGCAATGGTTTTTATGTGGCAAAAGAGTTTGAAAAAAAAACTTCAACAGGCCGAACTGATGAAAATCTGGAAATACATGAATATTCCATGTGTTGAACTGGAATTGTGTTTCTCACCACAACAATGCGCTCACCTACCCGTCACTCACTATCAATACAGCCGAGTTTAGAAGTTGTCAGTTACTCGGTTGCGAGAAAACGTCAAACAATCCGAAGAACTACGAACGCACTCATACCACGAAATTTGACTTTTGATTTGCATGTATGGGACCACTCGCAGCCGAGCTACTTCAAAGCATGCTGTTTTTAAACGGGCGAATAGCCACATACATACAAATCAAATGTCAAATTTCTAGTAATTGACAACGGTTTGAAGTTCAAAGCTGCAGCACTGTGGCTGCCTCTCTACAATCCCAATCTATTTCTCAATGACTTTATTTTGCTTCTTCGAAGAAACCTTGGAGGGAAGAAGGGATTCCAGCGGTTCAGGCATCTCGGAAGCAATCGCTCAACAGCCTTTCGTGCTCAGTATTCTAGAAAGCATTTAAACAACTGAAAACGCTAGCAAAGGTGTAGTGTTCCTCAAGGGTCGTTTTTCCAGTTTAGATAATTTGAACATATCTCGGGAAACTACAAATTAAAATTTTTCGGGAAACGGAAAGTAACGTAACGTAAATTAGTCTCTCACATTCTTTCATTCTATTGCTATAATATTCACCCAGGATGCCAGGCAGTGTTTGCCGATTGCACGTTTCACTGAATGACTCATTTTTGTTTGTTCTAATATAATCTCGTAGAAGTCATTTCACCCAGTGACATTCGTTTTGTGTTACATGCTACGATTCATGACACAAACGAGAACAAGAGAACTCTGTTTCGGCTAACACTTAGCGAGCCGGTTAGTATGCAAACCAAAACGTCATGATTGCTTTCGGTGCTGAAAGTTTACATTCTTATACGGACTACGCTGCTATCTCTTGCGTTTTCCTACACCACTCCTACTGGTTTGTCTCCCCTCCCCAATGCTGTTAAGAGCGAAATCAATCATATCTCGCTGGCGCCGAAAATAGTATCAAGTGAAATAAACGCGAAAGAAAACAACGAATAACTTTATTAGTGTCACTCATAGTGTGCTGCTAGCTAGAAAGCACTAAAAACATCAATTTCACTCGCATTTGTATGTTGCAAACAAAATAGATTTTCGCGTGTCAAGCAATAGAACCACCGACAGCTGTATCATTTCTTATACGACACAATTTGCAGTAGACCGCACAGAGGAACCGCAGAGAGGAACAAAACCTTTCTCGATTTAGTTCTTCCCTCATTCTCCGCTCCCAAGTGCCGATTGATGACGTTGGTTATTCCATATGTGTTTTTCATCAATTCGAACTTGTCTGTGCAGCGTAGATCCCCGATAGCGAGAGAGAGAGAGAGAGAGAGAGATGATGTGTACGATTCAAAGCAGTATGCAGGCATTTGTCATGCTCTCCGTTGTTGGGTTCAGCTCTGATAATCAACGGGCTTTGTTCCTAGCTTCGTATATTTATTTGTGCAACATGTGGATACTTCTCGATTATCGACGAAATAACTCGAATCTTCCACTCATGTTCAGTTATATATTTGTGAGTGGTAAGTAGCATGACACATTGTGGCTCACTGGATATGGAATGATGCCAGGTGAATTCCCTATATGGTTTTCCACGGCACGAATAAGTTTCTTTATTTATTTCGCTATCAAGAAACCGAAAAAAGAATCGTCCCTCAATAAATTCTAACGCTTATACCGCATCTGCTTATTTCCGGATAGTCGATCGTTGTCCGTTGCGCTCTAGAAATTTCCGAAATCAGAGGTCGTGTGACGATTTCGATGTATCTGTAAGAAGAAAAATAATAAATTGCCGCTCCAAGATCCCAGAAATGCTAATCAGAAAAGAACTTCCGAAAACAGAATTAAAGCTTTTGAAACCGATTCATCGTGGATCTTTCGCAATCCAATACGCTACACTGGTGTTCAATCAACAAGTGATCTATCAGCGAAAAGTGGTTTGGTGCAATTCGCTAGAACGGAAGAATCGGGCCACTCTGAGTGTCAGACGAAGCAAAGTTTCCGGCGATTCTGCCCATTACGTGACTACGCTTATCATCCACAGTTGTAATCGGAAGCTCGGTCACGTGAACAACAAAACTGTCTTGAATGGATCAATACAGCGGTTACAAGTGTCCGAGCTCAGATCGGCTGTTAGGAAGATCACGAAGAAATGAAGGAATGCGAAGGTCACATCCTACTCGACAGGGCAGATCGGGGTCATTCGCAAATCTAGATTCTTCTGACTATGCGCAGTTAAGTCTATTGTGTCCCTTTGAAAAAATACTCGTATCGGGGAATAAAATTTCAAGTAATCAGCCGCCTTGAACTGGCTGCAGAATTTACAAATGCGGTGATGTAATAAAAAAAGGATCCTATGTATGACCCACATATGAGTGACATCTGGGAAAGATTAATATGTTCAGTGGATGTTGTTCAGGCTGCCATGAAGATATCCAAGTGTCCTGATGAAGGAACCTTTTTTCATCCAAACTTTTTAGTTAATTTAGGCTTATTAGCATTTTTAACTATAGCATAGCTAAATATAATCGTTTGCATTTTTGTATCTTCTAATATCGCCTTTTCGGCGTAAGAGTAGGGGAAAAGGGGGGAATTTGAACCACCTAAGCAAATCGTCTCATATTTCCAAACCAATACGGTCTAAATAAAAAATGTCACCTTGAACTCTGAGCTACACTTGTTTTCTCTCAATCAATAATGTTTAATCATTATAAGAAGCTTCAAACTACCAAATATATCATAAAATAAAAACGATGATTTTGAGACATTAAAACTTGATGCGGGGTGATTTGGACCGTCTGTGGGATGATTTAGACCACTGTGTGTTTCATCGAAAAAAACATACTTATATTTAGTATTTTGTAAAATGTTACAATCAGTAACAGTGTTCTGGGATCGATACCAGGTGTCTTGGCCAGATTCCAGAGCAGACAAATTGGATTGAGACCATCTCGAATTCTGCATGGATCATTTCACTGTTTTTCGAGCATTTTCAAACCTTTTCGATACTTGGTCGAAGGAAATGCGCTGCTTTTTTAAACTCCTTCTTCTTCCAACGTTGTCTGCCCATCCTCTTTTTGTAACTCAGCGGCATCTGGAATCAATTAGACCAAAGAAAAGTCTCAAACCTGTAGGACCAATTCACCCCACAGGAACGTGTCCATGCCTCCCCACACAACATGCAAAAATTAAAATGCAATCAATTTCATTCAATGTTATCAAACTTACAGTTTCGCTGCATCAAATTGTTCCTCTTCTGTAGACGAACAGAACTTTACTGCACAATACACGAAAAGCGGGAAAAACTTTAAAACCACGATCGGCAAACTTACATTTTTTGGCAATCAATGTGCTTGTCGTGTTCATGCTACCGTTTCCTTCTACCTGTCCAATTTTACGATAGGTACATACAGTTCAACAATAAAAGGAAATGACATTATAAAAAATCCAAGTTGAGTCGTACTTTGTGAGATAAAGGGGTGGTCCGAATCACCCCGTATGTCCAACTCACCCCGTATTACCCTACTTATTTTGTTCCAGTTCTCACAGTTGGACCATACACAGCGTGACAATATAAGTCTCATCCTTATGCTTTTACTAGCACAAATATTCCGATATTTTTGTTGCATAGCAGCAGAGCGTATGTGAACATAGAGAAGTTTGATCGCCGTCACTTAATGATTGTTGCAAAGACAGCAATAATAATACACAATGATGGTCATTTTGGGGGCCCTCAGTTATGAATTTAGTAAGCGAACACGTAACTACGAAGACCCTCGTAGAAACCCTCAACACTGTCTGCGAAACGAAGTTCTTAGTAAACAGACATCTGCTTACGTATCTTGCATTCGGAGGACAAAAAAAGCACTTACTATTCCTGATCAGGAATTCTGTGTATTATATTCTTGATCAGGAATTCTCCCGATAACGACGCAATCATCTTTCGTCGGCAAATTGGCTGATTTTGGTTTTCTGTAATATCCTGGGTTTCTGTAATCTTCTGGTTTTCTGTGTCGATCGCCAGATGTTCTTCAAATTGTTTCATAACGGCATCAAGAAAGCAATCGCGCTTACTTGGTACTATGGATAGACCCGTAGACCGGTAGTCCTCAACATGACTTGGACTGTACTCGTAGAAGAGCAAAGTGTGTTTGGTGTTGTTGAACGTTAGGTATTGCGTAAGGCGTGGAGTATGAAAGATAGGTGGTGCAGACAGCGGATGAACCATTAATTACATATCATCTGCTGAGAAAACCTATAAAGCGCAAATTGTGCGATTACGGTGGGCTTGGCATGTCATTACAATTTCGGACGATAACCAGATCCGATAAAGAACCGACAGGAATGAAACGAAGAGGAACGCAGCGAGCAAGATGGATCGATCATTTCAACTATAGTCCGAGTACGGCCCGCGGGCCGCTTGTGATCCTGTTGGATCTTCTGTTTTGCCCATCTGATGTTCTTTTGTTTTACACTATTTTGCATGTGCAACCTAAATTTAAAAAAAAATGTTTTTGACGTAGCACTACGTGTTCCTGTAATGGTGCCGAATCATCAAACAGGCAAATAGAAATATCAAATGCAGCGATCGTTCTACTGACATCGTGAAAAGAGAAAATACTGCAATTCAATCTCATCCCGTCTTCAATATATTGAGTGTAAACAATCTTTTCATGATTTCACAACATTCACGATTCATCAGTCATTCAGCTAGCTACCAGACGACAGCGAGGTTTCCCGAATGACCTTTTCCAAGGTCGAGAGTACCGTTAAGTTTTCCAAATTGGCCTTTTTCAAGGCTAGTCATCATCCAGGTCACAGTCTCGCTCCAGTTAGTAGACAGCAGTATTTCTCAATATTAATGTCTGACACAGCTGAAATAGAATGTGCTTCGATATTTTTGCAGCACATCATTTCTGCATCTGTACTGGGGCGTATGTTTGAAATTTCAAGAACAAGAACGTTACGTTTGGGATGCAATGACTTCAGCGTTAAGACCAGTGCTCGCTATGGTCAATCTTAGATTCTCTTTTGCTACCGTCTTGAAGGCACGTGCAATAATTTTCGCCTCAGGATATGCGCGAGGTAAGCATAGTACAGAGCATGCACTGATGGACAGAAGAAAAGCGAATTATTAAATAGGACGTACCGCGTAGGTTTTCCTACCGTCATGTGGGGATTGATTGTGTATGATTGATTCACACATAAGAATTGTTCGTTTTATCCACTGTAAAAAAAAGTTAACGGTAGTGGGGGAAAAAATATGCAATCGTCTCGGGCCGCATTCTGTCTAGCACGATAAAATTATAAATAAAGATCAAAACTTTCAAAACTTTCAACCAAAGAGTTATTAGGGGTACTGATAAGTTTCTTCGGCTTTACGATAGATACCGTAGCTTGATTATTATTCCAGTGAATCAAATTTCCAGATACTCGTTGGAAAGCTACTGTCATTGCGCGTCTTTTTCAGTATATGTCAAAAAATTGAAGCGTAAACAACATAGTTTTTTGCCACTTTGAATACGGCGAATTTCGTACCAACGAGAGTGTTTTTGCGGGGAGTGTTACTTCATTACTTCAATATGAAGAAAAAAGCTGCGGAAAGTCAGTTTTGGTGGAAGTTTATGGTGACCATGCTTCAACTGAGCGAGCGTTTCAGACGTGGTTTGCAAGGTAATTTTGACTTGGAAGACGAAGAACGTTCCGGACCGCCGAAAAAGTTTGAAGATGAAGAATTCAAGATCCATCACAAACGTAACAAGAACTTGCAGCTACACTTGGAGTAGCTCAGCATACCATATCCGATCGTTTAAAAACAATGGGAATGATCCGAAAGATAGGACATTGGGTGCCGTATGAATTGAAGCCACGAGATGTCGAACGCCGTTTTTTACGTGCGAACAACTGCTCCAACGGCATGAAAGATAGAGTTTTTTGCATTGAATCGTTACTGGCGATGAAAAGTGGGTCCATTACGACAATCCTAAACGTCGGGTAACGTATGGATACCCTGGCCATGCATCAACATCAACGGCCGCGCGGAATATTCACGGCCAGAAGGTTATGCTGTCTATTTGGTGGGACCAGCTGGGTGTGGTGCACTATGAGCTGCTACAACCGAATGAAACCATTACGGGGGACCTCTACCGACGACAATTGATGCGTTTGAGCCGTGCACTGGAGGAAAAACGGCCCCAATACGAGCAAAGACACGATAAAGTTATTTTGCAGCACGACAATGCTCGGCCTCATGTCGCGAAGCCGGTCAAAACAAAACAACACTGAAATGGGAGGTCCTATCCCACCCGCCGTATTCTCCAGTCACTGCTCCGTCCGATTACTACCTTTTCGATCGATGCAACATAGTCTGGTTGACCAGCACTTCTCCAATTTTGATGAATTCAAAAATTAGATCGATTCGTGGTTATCCGACAAACCGGCCGATTATTTCCGCAAAGGAATCCGTGAATTGCCAGAAAGATGGGAAAAAGTTGTGACTAGCGATGGGCAATACATTGAATATTAAATTTGTGACCATTTTTGCAGAATAAAGCATTATTTTTTGAAAATAAAAAACTCGGTACATTCAAGAATAATATCGGAAGTAATCAAAAGCAAATTGTTTTTTTATGATTTTGTTTGCTGGAAGAGGGCTTCTGTGAATTCAGGAGCGTGTTCAGATTTATTGGTGCAATGACGTTGATGTTTTTAACTATAGTGGCTTTCTCAGACTCACTTACTAGTGACTTTTTATGATTTTCGTGAATTCGAGCATTGTTTCCGGTTTTAAAGTGACGTGAAAGTGCAAATTCCAATTGAAATGTCAGTTGGATGTCACGAAGAATTTTCATCGGTTTTTGGTCAAATTCTTGTAGGTAAGAAAATTGTACCGCGACGGTTGCTGTCGACGCCGCCGCCCCACCACAAATCCGATTCAGTTCGGATTTTCTGTTGCCGTTCTAAGAGTGCTCGGAAATGTTTTTTTTTTTCCAAGAGATACTGAAAAACTATTTGGATATTTAGTGTTTTAGTTCTGTACAGCGTATTATCGACGAACTTGTCAGTGCTACCAAATGTTGGTACCAAAGAGCTTCATTCTTGAATTTCTATCATGTATGTTTCTCACTGGTTAAAATTTCGTAGTCCTATGTGAAACAATGCGGTTGTGTCCGGGAAGCCACCCTTCTTTATTCCCTTTTTTTTTTGCAAAGCTCGCGACATCCTGCCAAACACGTGTTTGCGGCCCCTCTGAAAAAAGGATGAGTAACACAACGTGGTTGACGAGCTGTAGGCATGGCCTAGGAAAAAAGAGACGACTTCTTCGCAAAGAGCCTTTAATTGAACAGTTATGATGGTTATAAATTTATTGATAAGTTCAAAACTTTGTCGATTACCAGATGATGCAAAAGTAATTATAGAGAGTGCTTCTAGATGCATAGAACTTGAAACAAAACACAAATAAATGGTGTTAAGTCCCATGAATTTGGCTCAATATTATAGATTGTTGTCTATTATTTTTATTTGAATTTATTTGAATGATATCCGACTACTTCGGCTGGCTCGGAGAAAAACAAATCTGGCGATCCAACTTTCGATTTGTCAGCAATGCAATGAAGGCCGTTGACCAGAGACTTCGCATAGAAATATCGCATGATCTTAGAGGCCAATTTACGGGTCCATTATGAAAAATAATTCATTAGCCGAACGTTTCTTTAAAAAAAATCAATTGAGACATGCGCAATGTGACGTGTTCCACCGTTTTGTTGAATTCACTGCACCTCACATGGAGGGTACTCAATTGTATAATTCAATTCGATAATCATGGCCCTGCAGCGGTCACTATTAATCATTACGTTACTGAATATGTTTTTATCGAAAACGGACAAATGATTCAATCGGAAAATGAAGCACACAAAGCCCCATCCTGTGAGCACGGTTTTTGTGAAGAATCTCTATAATTTGCTGACGTTATTCGAACGACCAATTTGATTTTGCGTCAAATTGCGTCAGGGATGTTAGTTCTATCTAAGAAGTGTAAGGTTCCTCCAGGCCTTACGGTATAATTCTTCGTCTTTTGAGACTAGTAACAAATTGAGATATTTTTCTATGTCTTAATATGAACGAAACTCTTGATATTCCAGATCATGTATCATCGAATAAAACAAGAGATATTCAGATATTCCATTCCCTTTCCGGTTGCCGTGTAAAACTCACACTCAGAAAGCAGTTTGAAGTCTGTCTTGACGTAGGTTTCGTCGTACATCACAACGCGAAGAACAACGCTTCCGGAATCGTGATTTGACCGTCTTTTTATTTATCGTCGCCATTTTGAGTCACTTTTTCAGCTCGATGCATTATTGTAGTAGCTTGTTGCTAGTTTCACAGTGACTATTCCAGCGCTGAAGAAAGCAGCAAATCGTCCATTTTCGCGAGGAACGCTTTCCGTACACAGCCCACACCAGATCGAATAAAATCAGAATATAAACATACTGAGAGAACTAGGCAAATATAAAAAATAACCACATATAACAATCGATAAATATCATAGCAGAGTGATATTTAACCGTTTCACAAATACAAAATCAAACAACAATAATCAAATAATAAAATGATATGATAAAATAAAACAGAATCAAACCAACAATGAGCTAACACTAATGGAAAAACTACCAGGCTTCGTAGCAGAAAAATCAAAAATAAGCATAATCAAATTAAGACTATAGAACCCAAACCAGAATAAACAGAGCGCGAGCGTTTTTGAACCTAATGCACAGGACAACTGGCTCTGCATCGAAAATCAAAAACTATCCTATTATTACGACGAAACCAAATTTCAACGAATTCAACTTGTTGTTCCAGAATCATCCTTTTTCCGTTACGCTTGTCATTCGAACATCTGCTTCTTATGATGAGTATTTAATTGACGACTCATCTACAACATAACTGAATATATTTATTTCGTTCTTCGATCTCGATTGATACCATGGTTTTTAATTGCAAACTGTAAATATCAAAAACCTTTTTTTTTTGTTGTTCCATATTGTATACGATGACAAGATGAGAGCAGTAATGAACCACAGACGCGTAAATACTTTTAGTTCGAAATAAGGTTACATGAACTTGACATAGATATACTAAAACACGAGCTGAACAAACAACCGAAACAAAACAAACATGTATTAATGTCTTATATCAACATTTGAACAGTAGCGGTAGCCTAGAGGTATACATTTAACAGAGAACAACCAGTTACTCACATAGCAGAGCATATACAACAGTAAGCATAGTAAAGCGATACTCTTCACAAGCTAAACATAACCCTCTCTCCACGTGTATAAAGGATGAAACAGATATAACCGAACAAACACACTTACACCGGTGGAATCGTTAGTTAAATCGAACAATCAAACCCAGTGTGTATACTTGAGGAACCCTAGGCACATTTTCGTAAATTGTTACATTTCTACTAGCTCGGTCGATTACTTTAGCTAGGTTGATGATACCCAAGACTGTCGGTTCCTGACACCGTTCGAGACAAACCAATCTAAACACAAAACGCAGGCAAACAACACGGTTGACACAGCCGCAAATGACGACTGACGTTTCACCAGCTTTGGTTTATGCTTTCCTTCGTTCTGTTGCGGTACAAAGTAGCTATATAGCACGGTGGCTCTTCTGAGTACCAATGCGAGATGAAAGAAAATAGAATACAAAACAATATTTTATATAAAAGTTGTGATTTTGTGCCAATTATCTTGTAAGCAACGTACTTATATTACTAGTATTGAAATTATATTAAACGATTTTAATAAAAACCAATTGTAGATAAATATTAAATTTATTAAACGAAAAGGGAGTCGATATCAGAATAGACGAATCGTTGTTTATACCCGAATAACTTAATGATACCGTTTTCAAAATAAACTTAATCCGTAAACAATCCTTAATTTGGTGATATTAGTAAAGAGAATAAATGCTATTTTAACGACGGATGCTGTTTAGAGAAATGGAGTGTAAGTTTTCTACTATAAAAAACACAAAGGAAATACTGATATTTATAAGATCGAGAAGAAGCTAGCTTTACTCTTCGAGCTATTTTTTTAGAAAAATTCTTCCATTTTTAAAAGCAAAGCGGGTACGGCGAATTTCAATGATACAGCAAAAGTGTGAACAAAATCGAATTGAAATTAATTATAGTTGTCTTCACATTTTAATCACAAAACAAACTGTGGCAAGTCCTAACACACTTTAAAAAAAAGTTATTTGTAAAGTAAACATTTAAATTTAAACAATCACATTATCAAATCCCTCGTGTATGATATTCATACACTTCGTATTCGATTCTTTTGTTTTTGTTCCGTGCAAACGCGAAGTATTCCAACGGGGATACACAAATGCGTAGATCATCGCGTCGCACCGCTTGAAACCTTCTTGAGATGGGCTTATCCGACAAAGCGTAATGTGTCGAATGGTTAACACACCTTTCTTCAGTTGACTCGTTGATAGCGATTGTTTGTGTTGAACGATTTATGTTACTTTCCCGTCACTAGGTGTTACGTTGATTTTTGTTTGATTTCCCTCGAAATTCCTCCAAAATAATGATCAATATTTTCGGTTTTGTGTGAAGTGTTGCTTTGAAAATATCGTATTGGTGTATAATTTGGATGTAGTGTTTTGGCTTTACTAGAAATTTGAGGCTTGAGGCTGGAAAAGACGAGCGATCTGTTTTCCAAATTATACCGTATTGTTATTCAGGTTCTTGTCCTTTATAATTTGCCTTTGATTTGTAGTATTGTGAAAAAGTGCTTTGATTATTAATAATTCAGAAAAAAGAAATCTATAAAAGAGTATATATAAAATTGTACATAAATGAAAGATTGCATGAAATTTTTAGACAGACATTGTACCGATGTGTGAAAGGCGAGAGTAATTGAAGTAGCAGAGATAGTGTAGAAAACATTTTGACCCACGAAATGATCATTGCGTACGAAGATAAGGGTTTCAGTATTTGACTTTTAGCAGCGGGATTTTTTTCAATAATAGCTAAAAATTGACATACTATGATGTTATTGAAAAACAACTAATCTTCGTCTAAGACGTTACCAAACATGAGCCAACTGTACAATCTTATTTCAATGTATGATTTGAATAAAAATTTGATCGTTGAATTACAAGATAATTTGGGGATACACTATCTATTAACGGCCAACAATTATCAATAAACATTGATCATTAAAAAACGCCATAATAACACTATTCAAAAAATGCAATATTACACAAAATGAGTCGCATTTCATAATAATATTGTTCGAATGTATCATTTATACTTCGGATGCTCCAAAGTTGTTGTCATCTTGTTTTATCCTGAGAAAATATAGAGGGTTTCATCCAAGACATAACCGATTTCTTGACGTAAGTCTATGGATTAATTATTTGATCCAAAATTTTTTTTTATTTCCCCGAAATGAAACAATCTATTTGATAATTAACATTTTTGTCGAATTTTTTACTCGCCCTGAAAAGAGCCGATGATTTCCGGGATATGTTGTTTGGGACTCACCAAAAGCCAAATTCAATCGTAGTTGATTCAACATAAACACGATGATCTCGACGTTGTCCGGTTTCTTACAATGATGTTAAGAAAAACAACCAGAGGTCCTAGAATTCACACGAAACAGAACCGAAAGCCCCAGATAAATTTATCGATGCGTTTATCTAAAACCTGCGCGAATATCATATAACGATTGGCGGCGACAGACACATGCAATTGGAATATCTAAAATAATTCTTTCGTAGCCATTAAAATGGGCAATTTGAAAATTTCTGAAGTTGAATTATAGCCTCGAGGAAGGCTGTTGACTATTGGATGGAAATCGCAAACGCATCTGTTTATGCTCTCAGCCGGTTCAGTTTATACTAGAGTGGAGCTTAAATTGTAATTTTTTTCCTATTCCTTTGCGTACTTTGTGTCAGTACAAACTCTGTACTAAGCATGCATTGTTCCCGGGACCTCTAGCAAATCACAATTCTTTTAAATTGGTCAAATCTACCCGCTGGGCAATTACTACTTTCATACGCTTCAATTGTTGGCAGTACATATCCGATTCATTGGTTTGATCGTAGGAGAGCCTGTCGATTCCACCGGATACTCAGTAAAACCTTACTGCCCGTCAATCCTGGCTTTGTAATCTCGCCGAGTTCTACAATTCTGCTTGACGTTATCGCAAGCGACCCACAATTCGTCTCCGGTCACGAACTGATTGCGCAAATAGAGATCCAGTCCATGAGGTTTGAGTGCGTTAATCCGTAAATCTATCCATCGAGCTTCTTTTTGACGTAGACTACGTTTTACATTAAAGGTGTCAAATCATAAAACAGGTCACGTTTTTATGAAATAAAGTTAATGTTGATAACTATTTTTGCTGCGAACGGATTTTAACGATTTTCATACCAATCGAATCGGAAATTTTCTAAGATTTGTTTGATATGCTATAATTACAATCCCATAGTCTGTATATGGTTTAAGTTGATGAAAATTGGAAGCATTCCCATTTCCCCATACATTTGTTCTGTCCATTTGTGTGCTTTCCCGAACAGAGCTGACAATAACAGGCAACTTATGCAGCAGCTAGAATAGAAACAACGAAGGGGGATAGGGAAAAGAGAATATTTGCGAAGTAAACTCCACCCTTACATAGTGAGTAAGCTGTCGCTAGCGTATAAGTATTGCATCTCCTCTGAGGAAAATTCTCAGAATCTTTCTGTGCCCGAAACATCAAAGGACGCTTATTCTGCTCGTTCGTGTTTTATGCTTCCCATCGAGCTGTGAACGCCAGCGAATATTCACTTGAAGTTTATCGCTGCAACTGTGTGCATCTGTTAGACGCGTGTTTGATGCTTGCTGTATGGCGATGCACGGAAGATGCCTCACGTTAAATACTCAATGCAATGCGTGCATTGATATAAAAAAACACATTGCGACATATGAACAATTAGTGTATTGTTCTCGCAAAGGCAAGAAAGAATGATTCTCGAAATGATTCTACAAAGCCACGCAAGCCATTAAACCCTTTCAGGGTTCCCGGAACTTTTTACTGAAGAGTTATTTATGAACTTTCGACGTAATATTCTCATCTGAGACGTTTGATAGGTGCCTCAAGCACTTAAATACATCTTTCGGGTGCGTATCCGTTTGGAAGAAATTACAGATAGAATTATTCCACCTATTAAAATTTATTCACGAAAGTGAAAAAGTATTCAATTCATAGGAATATATTCGACAATTCACTGTGTTCACCTTGGTCTTAGGCTTGATTTGGGAGATTCCTCCCATTTAGATTTAAAATTTAAAAATATCATTTTAGTATCGCTAAAATAATGAAAGTTCGTTTGTTACTATGAAGGTGAGAGAGAGAGAGAAAATTGCACACAAATATATCACTTGCCTACCATCATGTTCTGTACAGTACAGTCAGAAACGCTCAACCAGTGCCCAACACTTTCCACCGTTTGTTTTGCTAACGTTGTTCAGGGCTGTTTCAGTGCAGTGACATGAAGTGAAATGTGTCCGAAACAAGACTCGGGTTTTCTGGCGTCTTATGACTGACAACAATCGATTCTGTAGGCATTCTTGCTCATAAATGTCTGCTGATAATAGATTTTCAGCATTCTTGCTTCCGTTCGACAGTCAAACGCTGATCAAACGCTTTACACATGCACAACAACAAGTGTTTTGATCTTTTAGTTCTTTGACGAAATCGCTTACCAATTTTGTAGTCGAACAAAACATTTTCTCACGAATTTTGTCGTTTTGACACTTTTTATGTAAAATTTCAGCAAAAAAGATAGATGTGGGCATGCTCTTCAGCATTTTCGTGGCATTGGGGATCAGCTGCTTCTCCAGTTTAACCACTATTGAAATAGATCCACCGTTTTAGATTCGCCCAAAAATTTTCTATCGGTCGCAGCAGTAGGACGTTGGAAGACAATGTAGACTTCGCTACAACGTTTATCATCAGCCGGTCAAACTCTTCCAGTTATCTCTTGACATGATGAGCCGAGGCGGGGTTCACCCAAAAGATCACACCGTGCTTTGCGTGATGTCATCCAGCGGCTGAATACGAAATGCTTTTCCCCCGAAACTAGAGCTAAAATCACAAACCCGTCGCGGAGGACAGAGTCCTTGGGCAAATAACCCACGGTAACCGAAATAAACGAAATAAACCATTACGGAAATCTAATTTAGCAGAATATCGACTGATTGCACGGCAACGACTTTTGGCATGAGAAAACGGACACGAATTGGAACATGGAATGTTTTGACCCTGACACAATAGAGTAATGGCCAGCGAGACGAGGCGCATGAAGCTCGAGATCCTGGGGCTAAGTGAAGTCCATTGGCAGAACTTTGGAGATCACCGGCTACCTACAGGACAGATACTACTGTACTCTGACATACGTGGTGACAATGCACAACCACACCAACGTGGAGTTGGTTTCCTGCTCAGTAGGAGCCTATAGGCAGCAGGGTAATCGTAGCCAGATTCAAGACATAGGTGTGGAACGTTACAAGCAGGGGACGCCACGATCTAAGCTAGATGAGCGAAAACGACGAACTGTTTGTAGAGTTTTATGGCAACAACGACATGGTGATTGGGAGCACGCTCTTTCCCTATCGACCACGCACACGAAGACACGTAGGTCTCAAGTGACGGTTACACTGAGAACCAAATCGGCCACATCTGTTTAGATGGAGCTTGCTTGATGTGCGGAATGGCAGCAGCAATGTGCTGAATGGAAGCAGCAATCAAAAGTATGATATCCAACAGAGCTCCGGGGTCGATCGTACATCAGCCGAGATGCTCAAAACTGACCCACACTTTTCGCAGAAATCTTGCATTACTTATTCGTAAATATCTGGGAAACCGCAATATTTCCGACCGACTGGAGGAAGGTCCCAAAGAAAGGGGACCTGTCAGAGTGCGACAACTGGCGAGGCATCATGCTGCTGTGCGTTGTTCTTAAAGTCCTATGCAAGGTAATCCTCAACCCGGTCGAGGAGAAGATAGATGCGACGTTCCAACGGCAGTAGGTGGGATTGAGAACTGGTAGGGCCTGTAACGACCTCACTGTTACGCTGCGCATCATTATCGAACAGACCAATGAATTCCGGGAGTCCCTTTACCTGGTGTTCATCCATTACGAGAAATCTTTCGACCACCCCATCCACGATACCTCTGGAGCGCCCTGAGACGCAAGTGAGTCCCGGATTAACTAGTCAACCTAGTATCAGCGCAGTCCGGAAGTCTTTGCGTGCAGAGCCTTGCACAACGGGGTCTTGTCCGACCCAATCTGGGCTGCGGCTGGTGTTTGGCAAGGCTGTTTACTTTCACTATTACAATTCCTTATCGTTATCGACGATGCCAACCATGGTGGCACTATCGGTCGTGAACCGAACCGTGGGCTTCTTTGGAAGCCTATCAAGACGGAGCACCTCAACGACTTTGCTTCTGCTGACGACATTGCACTAGTATCGACGATACGCTCTGATACGGTTGACGACCTGATCACATGCTCTTCCGCGGCTGGCCGGAGAATTAATGTCAGCAAGACAAAAGCTTTCGATGTCAATACGGTCACGTCTTTCAGATTTACAGTAGCTGGGCAAGCAGTGGAAAGGTTCAAGAAATTTACAATATCTTTGCAGCCGGTTTGTATCAGATGACGGGACCAGCATCGATATATAAATGTATGTCAACAAGGTGATTGCGTCCTATACGTGTTTAAGGATGGCATGGTCGTCAAACCAGATCAGTCACCACACTAAAATCCAGATCTTTAATTCCAACGTAGTATCAGGGCTGCTTTACGTTGGTGAGACGTGGAGCGTATCAGCAGAGAACCCGCGGAATCTACAGGTCCTCGAGAACCGATGCATGAGGTATATAGTACGGGCCTAGTGGCCAGACAACTGGATCTCGAATGATGAGCTCCATCATCATTGCCAACAGACGCCTAAATTAACAGATATCCAGAAGCGTAAGTGGTGGTGGGTCAACTGCACATCACGGAAGAGTTGCAATGAAATCTGTAGACAAGCATTAGACTGGAACACGCAAGGACATCGACGCAGAGGCAGACTCATAGGGTTCCTGTTAACAGACGAGATAAGAGGAGTCGACCCAAATTTAACCTAGACATGGGTCAGCGTGGAACGCACCAACAATAAGTACATAAGATCACCCCGAGCCCTGAAGGAAAGAACAACGACTTTTACATCTCTTCCCGTTTATCGTCAGCCACAAAAGGACCTTCTTCTGAAACCGGTTGTGGGAGATATGTTTGACGCCATCGCTTACCTCCTTGGGTGGGAAGGAAAGTATCCGGTCCCCTGCCAATCTTTGCCGTCCAGCGTCCAGTAGGACTCGTCATCCATTATGACTACAAAGTCGCGCTACGCCGGGGAAAATGTTTTTCGTCAGCACCTTCAGCTGTAGCTTCTGGGCGATTGCCTGCTACTCAGACACGACCGGCCTCGACTGACGATTCCGTATAGAAATGGTGTGGGACCATGAAGCTATCTTGGTCTTCCTCTTCAGCTTCTACTGCATTTCACAGTCGCGCAGCCCCGTCGGGCAGCCAGAACCAGGCTTCTATTCAACGTTCCCGGCTTTTTCCAGAAAACACAGGATGTTATAAATGTCGGATCGGCTTTATCCAGGGGAAATGAAGTGCCTCACGATGTCCAACTGTTCCGCTTCGAGGTGGAGCTGGGCGTGCTTTACTATTTTCACCACTGCTGCTACGAATTAATTGATAAGGGCGTCGATGCATTTTGCAGAAGTCCTCATAAACGTAGGATTCAAGGAGATTGCCCATTGAATTATCTTTTGTAGTTCAAGTCCTTCTTTTAATGCATACGTTACCCTGACGTTATAAGCCCTCCAATAGTATAGATATGTCATAGAGAGGCTCCACGAGTTACATACATAACTTGTGCTGCTATGGCTGCGTCAATGGTACCCTGGTTCCTGCAGTCAAACGTCTTTTTCTTGCAAACTTTCTGCTCTCCTGCGAGGATTTCATACTGTTCACAGTGACCGGAAATTTGGCAGTTATGGTGCTGCTTAACATTTTGTACAGACTCGATAAGTATTCCATCGGCCTGTGGTTTAATGAGTTCAATGTGACATTTGCATATTTGCTCTTCGTAATGTTGTACTGGGGACTCCCTAATATCAACCAAGAAGTTCGTCACATTGTTATTATCTCTGTACATCGGGTTTAGACTTGAGCGTTCCATCACCACAGGATTCCCCTGGTAAAATGAAACCCAGTAAGAGAGAACATTATTTTTTTAATGCATGAATCTCAGTAGAAATGAGCCTATAGTGTTTGTCGGAAACGGTTTTTAAAATCATATCATTTGTTCAGTATAATTTCCCCCACTGAACCTATGAAATAAAACAATGCGGTTTTATGACTTGAAACAGTTAGTATGTATTTTCAAGTACAATTCATGATTTTCTAGAAAAAAAATATGTCTCGACGACGAAGGGGTTAACGAGATTTTGAAAAAAAAAACGTAGCTGCTGTCATGAAAGACCACGGTTGGATTTGAAATCAACCTTGAAAATTTTGGTAATTTAAATTTTCACTCTCTGTCACTTGGTCCACTCTGTCTGCACAAGATATAATAAAATATTCGAGCAAACTTTCTTTAACTATTAATTGTCTGAGAAGCATATACATTAAAACACAATTAATACGAATTACTTTCCCGTGTTAAATGAAGGTTAAAGAGAAGAATCTTATGATGATTCTTCTTCTTCTTCTTCTTAAATGTCACTAAAGGTCCTAGAGGAACTTCGCCGTCTCAACGTAGTATTACTTGCGTCATTTTGATTGGTACTTAGTTGAGATGTCTATACCAAATATAACACGCCTTGAATGCATTCTCAGTGGCGAGCTCTAGAGAATACGCGTGACAACAGTGCAAGACGGAGGAAACTTTTTTATCGAAAAATTCCCCCGACCAGAACGGGAATCGAACCCGAACTCCCGGCATGTTAGGTTTGACGCTAACCTCTCGGCCACGGAACAGATCTTCTGATGCTCAGAAATCAAATATTCGCTCTCTAATCGCTATGATCATATGCACTTGGTCCACTCGGACTGCATACTATTATCAGTTTTTTTTCTGATGAGTGAAAGTAAATTTATGTCAAAACCTGGCTGTTGGCAACATAAGTGTGATCTGATAATCGTAGAATGTAGGTCAAGAAGTTCTTGACTGTTTGCTACTATTAACTATTTTTTCCTTGTTTCTTTCACCTAGTCCGTTCTGACTGAACACCGATTCCGTAGCAGACCCTGCCATGGGGAATGTTCAGTGAAAACGTGATGAAAGATTTCAAACTTTTCATTGAATAATGAGTGAAAATTTTGGATTTGAGTCACCGACTTTAAACTGGTTTAGTAGACATAGATGTACTTAGATTGAGAATGATTCCATGGTCTTTGGTTCTTGGTAGGGTTGCTGTGGAAGGAAAGATTAAATTGGTCAAGGAGTGTAGTAGTCGGTTTGCTCTCAGTAGCAGTGAGACATCTTCACGATCTTTATGGTTAAGTCTAAGCTTAGTTCACACAAAGACTGATGGCTCTGACCATAGACGGGAACGGCGGATGCGGAGGAGACCCCAATGATGATACCTTAAGAATTCAAGAGTTCTGGTCTTGAAAAAGACCGTTTTGATTCTACTCTTCTGGAGGATTGAAAACACTTAGAATACTTCTTCTAAATGTTGGACTTGGAAATAGTGTATGGTATAGTAGGGATCTATTTGCATGTTATTATATCTTCGTTTGTATTCCTAACTTTTATGCAGTGCTTTGGTTATGCTGCTGTTTATTATTGTGTCATGCATCACACATTGCATTGTTGGTGGGAAGGGAATTGTTTGGATGGGAATAAGAATGGAGATGAAAATGAAATACTCCATTAGGGCTGATAGCAAAAGTTTGAATCCTACCGAGTTTCTGGATGGTAAAGCCTTCCACAAAGTCACCGGATCTTTCGGATATTCCATTTAAAAGAGACAGGAGGATGATTTTTTTCCGATTAGAGAAGAAGATAGCCTACATCATCAGGACGGGGGACGTATCTTGTACTCTATACTCTATAAATAGACAACTCTAGCGTGGCGATGCTCACAGGTATCGCCTCTAAAGCTTGTGGCTTTCGATAACCGTGGGAAGTCCAGGTTGGGTTTTGTTTTTGAATTTCATTACGAGGGCTGCTCCGTAAGTTTTGCGAATAGTAAGGAAAAACGGTAACGGTAACGGTAATTATTTGGTCGACCACCCAAAATCATTTTCGATTATGAAGCCTCTAGGAAGCCGTCATCGAACCCAAGGAGTCGATATCAACCACTCTGAGAGCCCCTGCCTTAGAATATACCTCTAAGCAGCTTGGCACCTTGAGAAAAAACCTTCATTCTTCAAACTGTTAAACTTGAAATGTCCCACTTGGGAAGTGTTGATGCACATACGAAAAGTATTGTATTTATACTCACATACTGGTAAAAATAGGCGTTCAAACCAGAGGAAATACAAATCAAATTTCGTTTGATGTTATGTTTAGTCATCAACGTTTCACTAGCATTTTCCCATACGATGATCAACGATTTCTTGTTGAGACATATGTTCTCGTTCGAAGGAACCGACTCGAACACAATGTTACGTTATGTTCAAATTTGCTCGAAAATCTACTACTGCTTTATTCGTTTCACTCGTTATGAGCTCGCTTCGAGATCCATAATGGCAAAAGTGGTCTAAGCGAACAAAAATCACACGTTTCGAGGAGCGAAATGCCAGTTTTCCAATCTGTTTATTTTTCACAAAGTTATACTCGCTAAAGAAATGAGCTGAAATGTAATAACTTTCTCTAACTTACAAAGCATTTTGATTTTTAATTTTTTGATTCGGATTTTCGCTCTGAGGGAGCTATTTGTAAACCAACAGAAAGTATGCAAATATCGAACTGTTTTGTCATGCTGTGTACTCCTGTGATCGTATTGTAGATGTTCGATACGAATATTCACAATGCTCAGTGATCATTCAAATGCACTGAGACCTTTTTTGTGCCTCTAATTAAAACTTAGCTCACCTTTCTGTCGCATTTACAATTAAAAAAATGCATTTTCAATCAGTCGCAGGAAGTCGCAGGATAATCAATCAATGAAATTGTGTAGGAACCGATTTCGAGATAGTCAAAGAGCTAATCAATCAACTTATGTGTCCTACTTCCTGTGTTTGTGCGGGCTTGTAGTGTCTTTCAATGTTAGAGTGCGTTCCCACTGGCAAGAAATCACAAATTAAGGTGAACCACAGTTTGTTTACATGCGTTTCAATTGCAGAATATGTTCCCACAAGGATTAGATTTTACTTTTACGAATAAATCACCAAAAAAAAACATTAATGAGCGAATGATGAATTTTAAACTGAAATAATTATTTTATTTCTTTTTCAAGGCGCTGTGTTTACCTTGAATTTCCCTAAATTTTTCCATCAAGAAGAAGGAAGGGTATACTTATTCGTTCGTAACATTCCAACCTAATATCAATTTTTTGGGATAGAAATCATTCCGCGTAGCTGTCCTTGATACATTGAAGGTACATTGTGTTACATCTTTATTAGATAATTCAGCAAAAACAAGGTACAATATGATCCGTAACATCGTCAATAGAAAGCTCGTTCGTAGTATAGATTTTTCCCGTAGTTCAGCCATGTTTTCTAGTTAATATTTTGACCGTCATTTTTTTGTTTGTATAACGTGTGTGTTACACCGTTTGATCAGAGAGAAAGGAGAATGAAACTTTTTTAAAAAATGGAAGAATACTGCAGCTGCAGCGATGCATTTCAAAACATATATACGAACAAAAATATTTATGCAATCGTGATTTAAAATCGTTAGATTAACAGGTGAACTTTATTAAAATTGAACTAAATAATTGGCATGAATGATAAACACAAAGATAAGCACAATTTCACGATTTTTATTACGAAGCGAACACATTATATCATATAATATTATTATGATAATTTCAATCTTTATGGTTTATTCTCATTTATCCTTTCAGTTGTTTCAATTTTTGTTACGTTCAATCATAATTATGCTACTCGGAAGCATTTCAAATCGCCTCCGTTGCCCTGTTCCCGTTATCTTATAACCTCATGCCTCTTATCCGATTGGACTTATCCACAAAGCAAATTGATTAAATCTGGCCATTTTTTACTTTTTTCTCTTGTTTAATTGTAGGATCCCCGGTGTGGAAGCCTAGAGACATGATTAGTTTAGGTGATGCCCAGTCTTCTTCGAGCGCACGTAAAGATGATTCAAACAAGTAAACAGATTAAACAGAAATTGGTCGTGCAAATTGTAGACAGAGAAAAGGCTTCGAATCATTCCGCTGAGCCCTGTCAGGGGGCGAATCTGAATCGCTAGGAGCAGCACAAAATCCAACCCAACAGCATACTCAAGCATACTTTAGTATCGATGGGTACAGGGTGGGGCCTTTTTTCTGACTGCCGCGTTAAAGTTTGCCGATTTTTTGTGTAATACTCATCCTCCAACGCAAAAACACGAATACGCAGACAGATTGTTAAGGAGTGATTGAGGATCTGTTGCTTTATTTTTATCTAATCTTTCTTTGCTAAACTCGTTTCCTGGAAATTTTCCAAGTGGCAAAAGGGAAACCACACAATTTATATTATGTGAAACTTTTCGCATTCTCATGTGACTGAGCGAGAAGGAGCCAAACAAAATGTGAAAGTTTTCTGGCACTAGTAATAAAATACTGCAAATTATATTGAAGATATTAGTAAAGTGAATTTTTAATAAGAAAAAAGCAGAACTTAGTGATAATTTCTTATTACATGAAATAGTTAAGAATGATCTAGTTTATGATAATTACTATTATTATTAAAAAGAAGAGAACAAAGATAACAATATCCACAGAGATACACCTACACATTGGCAGAAATAGTAGCCTGATTCTTTAATATGAATGTCAGTTGAAAAATGTATTCAGAGACAATTTAATAGATAATACCGTTTATTCTTAATTTGTACCCCTGATACTTTCAAAGCATTCAGAAAGTAAATGAAACATTGCAGCTATATTAGCAGTAACTTAACTTTTACAGCTGATATTAAGAACGAACGTTTGACCGAGAACACACGACACGTTTTTGAATGTGAATTCCTGAATTTCTTATTTCTGCAGTCGTGGAGGTTGTTAGTAGTGAATAATCAGTCTAAATAAGACACATACACACACACTTACAAGAAATGGAATTGAATTTTATACATTGTATGATTGATTGGACGTGTTTAAGCTCATAGTCTCCCTAAGAGATCAGAAAAACTACGTTGATTGGAAGTTTGAATCTGTCTTTTGTTATAATCCTACGAAGAGACATGGAAAAATGATAATCATCAACAATTGTCTAGTTAATTGAATACTGGTTTTCTGCATTGAATTTAATTGAATTTAACGATTGAAGCGATCGGACACAATCGATGTGAGCAATTGATAATGATCACGTATACCTTTGAACGGGAAAGAATTAAAAGTTTCTGCAAAACAACCGGAGTTTACGTTTAATTTCTCAACATTTGAATACCTCTTTTAAAATAGCACTTCTCAGTCACGGAAAGCCGCAAATGACAGCTCTCTGCAGCAAACATAAATGGATACAGATAACTGTTGATGTGGAATGTTTAGAAACAAAAGTCTTGCAATCCTGCAGAAACTTCATTAACTCTAGTTGAACGATACGTATATTTCCTTTCACATTACAGTAAACTAAATCAAGTAACGAAGAAAAACAGACAAATGCACGCGTTCTTTCCCTCACAAAAATATTTATATAAATATACATACAAAACTTGCAACATAATTAAAATTTATTAATAAAATTGAGACAAAAAATCGACAAAAATAATTGATAAAATTCCAGAAGCGATCTTTTAAAATGCAAACAAAAAGAAGGAAACCACACTAGAACAGGCGTAATATAACAAAAAACCAAACATTGTGTAATAGGGTTATGCAAAAAGAAATTCAGACGACAAGTTAGTTTTAAAACATTCTTACACGGTCTCCGGTTTTATCAGAATAACTTATCCGAAATCTTTTTGCGATAAGCAAACAAAACGACACATTGAAATCAAATCCCCATAATTCATATGCGTATTTAGTTTCACCCAACGAAGCTGTTGACTAATATAGAACAATTCTAGTAACTAACAATGAATGATTGGGATTCACATACTTGAGAGCATTCAGAGACTACAATACTAACCATTCAGTTCCCTGTTCGATCATCACAACTGGAAGGTCAGCTCCAACTAATTCGGTGGAATGTGGCTCTAATATGTATAATCAAACATTCAGTTTTTCTTCGTTCTTTTTCCGTAAGACAACCGTACACTTTCCTTACTTCCAGCAACAAGTGAAGCAACTCGAGCAGCGATTGCGATTAGACATACAATTAAAAATCTTGTAAGAAAAGAAAGAAAAGCAAATTAACACAAAAAAAATTGTTACCCAATCAATAATCTATGGTTATCATACACAGCAGAAAAAAGCAACAGTTTATAAACAAAAATAACTATAATTAAATTCCGTGGTTATTCATATAGAGAAGAAAAACCGAACGAATGTGTAAGGAAGAAATCTTCATTGAATCACCGAAATCCTACTTTTTTCAGAATAAGGGAAAAACAATACAACTAACACGTATACACTTAAAAAATTAAACAATTAACGGACACGGTAAACAACAACAAAAAAAAATCTAGACACACATTTACTCATATTGCAAGACTGTCGGAACCGCAAACGGTCAATGGAGAAAACCATCTTGAAATTGAAACAAATTTCCGACATCCCTCCCTCACTTTCGTTAGACTAACCTCTGAAGAAGAAGAAAAAATACAAGGAAAAGAGAAAAATGTGCCAATTAAAAGTAGCGAGCAAATCAAAGTCGGATTGATCGATGATATTATGACATGATATGAAACGAAAACGTTAATGTTCGGTAAGTGAAATAGTAGTGAGCAAACGACATCGCATTATATGAAGAAAAACAAGGTTAATAATATTACTGAACGTCGAATAGTTCGGAAATGTGATGATGTTTGTTTATACGGAATACGGCAACAACAGCACCGGTAACAAGATAGTAAAAGTAACAATGCGTGTTGAAAAATGAAAATGAAGCAAAAAAAAACACAAAATGAACGATGAAACTTTAAATATGATAATGACGAGGTAAATTATTCTTGTTTATTTGTTTTGTAACTTTTTGAGATGTCTAAGTATTCAATAAATAAAAATAATTATACACAAACACTAAGAACGGGATGGATTGTGTTTCATTTCATCGTCGCTACCGCGATTCAAACGTTTTTCTCTAAACTGAGTGCAAATCAATCATAATTGGTTCACAGGGTGGTCCATGGTAACGTGCAGCCGTTTCGGAAAGATAGCGAACTTTTTGTGTCCGCAGCTTTCACGAAAATAGGCACTATCGAGTGTAAAGGCGGTTTTATATTATCCAACACGTAGCGTAACCGCACGTACCGGCACGAGTATTTATCTTGTATTTATATTGAACTAGCTGACCCGGCAAACTTCGTCCCACCCTAAATTTGTTTTTTGTTATCAATACCTTCAAACATTCACGTTTTCTTACTATTAGCAAGTTCAGGGGTCCAATCGCAAGAATGTTCATTGATTGATTTTTTAATCGACCCCGTTGAATTTACCTTTTGCTATAAAATTTCTAGTATTTCTAACAAAACTCATCATTATAATATCAAATTATTTTCAGACACAATTTTCGTTCAAGATTTTTCAACCACTTAAAAATAACATGTTTCTCCGTTACATGGTATAAATGTTTGATACAGAAAATATGATAGAATAAAGACAGCCCTAAATCGGACAATTTTTTCCCCTCAGAAAGGTGGGAGGAGTGTCTAACCACCATAGAAACATTTATTACACCCTAAAACTTTCACATGCCAAATTTCGTTCCATTTGCTTGATTAATTCTCGAGTAATACAGAAATTTGCGTTTCATTTGCATGACATATGGCATATGATATGATAAGAACCTTCCCCGACCCCAAAAACCCCTACATACCAATTTTCATGTCGATCGGTTCAGTAGTTTCCGAGTCCATAAGAATCAGACAGACAGAAATCCTTTTTTATATATATAGAAGATAGAAGATAACATTAATTCATTTAATTGGTTAACTCATTAACACTATTACTACATCCCGCCCAAAATTTATTTTTCGTTATCACATCCACGTTTTATTACTAAACGCTATTCATGGGACGAGCGTGGAGCAATTCATCGTATCAATTGACTAAACAATTATGAAATGCTGGATGTAAACCCATTATCAGGAACAGTTGTAGTATATATTTTTTTTTATTACCTACAGAAGCTTGTCAAACACATCGTAAATGGAATTCGGAAGAAACTGAAGAGCGATGCAAATAACTCTCCTAGTAATGCTAGAGAAATCAAAGACCAGAGAACAAATCGCTGCTATGGTACTGTGTACAAATTACACTTCGTGAAAAGTGGTAGTTTTGTCCCTTATCGCAAAATATTAGACCCGCTTTTTTCGACGTAGGATTATGTCTTTCGGGAACATATTGGGGTTACAAAATGAAAAACTAAAATATTTATTTTTCGATTCACCCTAAGATTTAAATGGTCACCCTATCGAAAAAAATAAAAAATACGGGTCTAATATTTTGCGATAAGTATAGGTTGACCAAATAGTTCAGGAATAAAAACAGAGCATGTGAGGCAAAAAAAAAATTAAAAAATGCATTTTTGAAAGAATTTTATGAATGAGTGATTAAATCCTAGCAATCAAAAGAGTGATTAAAAAAAAATTTAACTGCGTTGTTCTCTACAACGAATTTTATTCATTCATATTCAGATGATGCAAAAAAAATCCTAATCTGCTTCGCAAAGGCAAATTAGGATTCAAATTAATCGCATAGTACAACAGGAACTTTCTTTTCTGAAAGCAAAAAAGATTGCAATCCACTAAAAATACTCCCCTCGATCAACGATCCAAAAGAAGGAGATTTCCATGCTCAAGCAATTTAGTATACTGTTCACCGGCAAAATAAAACAAAAATCTTCAATTGTTCTACATGAATCTATATCAAATATTGCCAAATTGCAAAACAATCGACAGCTGTATAATATCTCTGCGAACACAACGAGTAAAATTTGAATCCAAATTCAAATTCGAAAAAAATACACGGTATATTTTCATGAATTTTTTATTTGTGTCTCAAAACTAAGCGTCGTCGAGTTTCAACCCTTTTCATCTTGATTATAGAGAGTGAAACGCTATTTGGAATTTTTGAAAAACTTATGTTTCTAGGGTTCTCGGTAGCCATTATTCCTATTCTTAAATCAAATAAACTAAATATGGTATCATGAAAACGCTGGTTTTACCAATGCATTGCTATAAATAGTATAAATAGATCCAAAGTATGTTAAAAATTGTGCTCTATACTGCTTTCCAAAATCTATTCTAGGGTGATTTTCATATGGGAACATATACAATGTAGTCATAGCCGACTTTGCTCGCCATCTTTCTGGAGCTTTCTGAAAGTATCTGAAAAGAATTAGGAAAATCACGCTGCAATGACTTCGAAAAAGCATTGTTTTAGGCGCAATTCTTGACCGATTTCGGATCTTTTTGAAATAATACATTCGTTAAACATATGGCTGGTACCCTTTTCAGTACTTTGATATCTAGCTTCTGGATAATTGGCAGCCTAAAACTCTAAAAAACATTTTGACATAGGACTATGTCTTTGATTTCTATATAAGAGGGTCACTCTACGAAAAATGTAACGATTTATTGAAAGTTTTCAAACGCATATTACTCAAAATGGTTATTGCAACATATGTTGCGTTATATAACATTAGACAGGAAATTTATCCAGAATTTTTTTGCTTGAAACATCAACAGTGAATATATTAAAAAAAAGTAAACAATTTGACAATTTAATTAGGTATGTTTTCTTTCGATTGCACTATCCACTCGCTTCCTCCCCGACGCAACGAGCAATCTAGTTTGGGTTGTTTGGCTATGTGAAAATGCAATAAATGAATTTAAATGGCTGCTGATTTAGAAGATCGAAAGTGCATACTCACGTAAATCAGATTATGATAGCTTAAGTAGTCGCCACCTTGCAGGGCTATAAAGTTATTACAAACAATGTTCCGGACAACGTGGTAATGATGCAATCATGCAATGATGACTCTTTGTCTTCTTCTGCATGATTGGATAAACAGTAGAAAAGGGTAGTAATGGTTTTAATGGTATTTTTGTATACATTTTTGAACAGGATGCGGTACCGAATTCTACCACGTTATGTCATCCAACCCGTTTAAAGGATACAAGTACATACAGGAAACGGTCTTTCCAGGGCATCAATTTGATGTATCAAAATAGAATAAAATGCAGATTTTGAACAATGAAAAACTCAATTTAAATGCAATTACTACACACAATCGCAGTCCTATGTCAAGATCCCGTCCGTGCCCATAAGGTTCTGTACAACGTCAGGTTGTAGTTTTTTTTTAACAGAAATCCATTTTCTCTTGAAGTCCGCCTCCGATTTGACAATTTTTGGGTTCTTCCGGAGGGCCTGCTTCATAATCGCCCAATATTTCTCTATTGGGTGAAGCTCCGGAGCGTTGGGCGGGTTCATTTCCTTTGGCACGAAGGTGACCCCGTTGGCTTCGTACCACTCCAACACATCCTTTGAATAGTGGCACGAAGCGAGATCCGGCCAGAAGATGGTCGGGCCCTCGTGCTGCTTCAATAGAGGTAGTAAGCGCTTCTGTAGGCACTCCTTAAGGTAAACCTGCCCGTTTACCGTGCCGGTCATCACGAAGGGGGCGCTCCGCTTTCCGCAAGAGCAGATCGCTTGCCACACCATGTACTTTTTGGCAAACTTTGATAGTTTCTGCTTGCGAATCTCTTCCGGAACGCTGAATTTGTCCTCTGCGGAGAAGAACAACAGGCCCGGCAGCTGACGAAAGCCCGCTTTGACGTAGGTTTCGTCGTCCATTACCAGGCAATGCGGCTTCGTCAGCATTTCGGTGTACAGCTTCCGGGCTCGCGTCTTCCCCACCATGTTTTGCCTTTCGTCGCGGTTAGGAGCCTTCTGAACCTTATATGTACGCAGATCCTCCCGCTGCTTGGTCCGCTAGACGAATGAACTTGACAAATTCAGCTTATTGGCGACATCCCGGACCGAACTTCTCGGATCACGTCTAAACTGCTTAACTACGCGCTTGTGATCTTTTTCACTGACGGAGCATCCATTTTTGCCGTTCTTCACCTTCCGGTCGATGGTTAGGTTCTCGAAGTATCGTTTTAGTACTCTGCTGACCGTGGATTGGACGATTCCCAGCATCTTACCGATGTCCCGATGTGATAACTCCGGATTCTCGAAATGAGTGTACAAGATTAACTCACGACACTCTTTTTCGTTCGACGACATTTTTCCAAATTTACGAAAAATTTACAGTGAAGCATGGCCAACGTGATCTATACACTCTTATCTGATTATAAGCGAAAGCTGAAGATATAATTCCTAAAATTTAAATTTCTACAGCGTTTTTTCCGTGATGCAATTTGATGTGACACACCCTTTAGGTTTGACGAGGAATGGCTGTATAGAAACAAACTCGAAATGAAACTTAAACGCAATTCAGTTATTTTATTTAATGTTTTCCAAAAAAATTATAGGAGGTTGTGTCCAAGATACGACCGCATTGTGACGTAAAACTACGCTATTATTTTATAAAAGTCGCTTGTTTTTACCTTCGGATATTATTCTATAATGCAGTGAAATTTTAGAAACAACTGTTTAGTAGAATAATCTCTGGAACGGTTTTTTGTTGTAGAATCAGTTGACGATAATTGATTGATGATTCATTCTTGCCCTCGCAAAGCAATACACTAGCTGATCGTATGTCGCAATTTATTTCATGTCAATGCAATGAAAATTTACCTCGAACGCTATTCCGGTGGCCTTTTTCGCAATTGACATAGACTCGGCTACAGTCGATTATATACATGTTGTACCAGCACCATTATTCCACATCTCATGACTACATCAATATATCTTTGGCACCGCATGGAAACAACAACAATGTCAACACTTGCAAGTATCAAATTTGATGCTACATGTTATTTAGTATTGCCTCAAAGGAATCGCACCTCTAGGCATCGTTCGTACAACGTAAAACAAGCGCCAAACAAGCGTTCGCCATAGCATGCATACAGAGCCATACATTGGTAGCTTGAAACTACTAGGAATATAAACACTTCTCATCATTTTGCGCTATTCTCAAAAGAAACGCTTCTGTTAATATTACTGGCCTCGAAAAAAGTTGCATTACTTTCTCATGCTCGAGAGAAGTGCAGCTGTCACCCTTAGTGGGGGAAGTTTTGCTACTGGCAAGCGAAACCTAATCACATACAAAATTCCAGAACGACATTTACTTTTTTGGTGATTAAACAAGCGAAATAAACTCTTTTTGTTAATAACAACCTCGAAAACAGTAGCAATGCTTCATTATGATCAATATTAGCGCAAATGCAATCCTAGTTGAAGGCAGTTTTGCGACTGGCACGCGAACCCAAAATAATTTATAACATTCCAGTAAGACATTCAAGATGCTTGGTATTCCCCAAAAAATTTTTTGGCGCACAACCTTAACGCCTGCTTCACCATAACGTCAGTTTAATGCATTGATGCATTCTCAAAGGCACCAACGAAGCCCTTATGATGACGGGAAACAAACAATGTTAACTGCTTTGAAAAAGACTTAATTATGCCACACAGCTTGTTCTCTGCTGTAACACCCATCGATGCGAATTCGCTGATGAGTTTGTCAAGAGCGACCGCCTTCACCATCAGCGGGAGGAGCTTGATGTTGGTTGCTGCCTGGGTAACGGCGTTTACATTTTCGACCGACACGCCGAAGTCGCCTACTTCGCTGTTGTAGCTTTTCACTGCACCAACATCGCGTGCATCATTAGATGACGCTTGCCTCGAAATTTTATTGCCCCTGGCAATGCGTTCGTTTTTTGCAGGGCTCGAGCCTGCCTCTTCTTCTTGCTCATCACACACTACGCGAAGCGTCCAATTTATGACGCGGGAAGAAAAACACAAGATAAGAATAACGCTAAAAACGAACAGAATAACCAAACGACGCTATCCAAGTTGGATTACCACTGGTGGGGTCCAATCTTAGATCGAAGCGCAGCGAAAGCAAAGTGAACTGGATTGCTCGACAGTCCAATGCCGAATGAAAGTTTGCCTCATCTTCTTCTTCTTTTTCTTTGTTTTTAAGAGGCTTTAAACTTTGTAGTTCATTCGCCTCTAATAGTTTTCCTCAGCGAGATCCACTGTTTATACTCTAGGCAAGTATTCCCCTTCATTCTTCTACTTTTCCTTTGTTCACGGAGACTTTAAATCCTACGATTTTCCCTCCGTTGGTCGTCGATAAGTTGCTCGTTATTGATAGCTCTGTTCGGGAAAACACACAAATGGACAGAACAAATGTATGGGAAAATGGAAACGCTTAAAGCTTTCATGAATTTTAACCAGTTACAAACCAGGGGATTCTAATGTATAGCATAATAAACAAATATTACGGAATTTCCGATTCGTTTAGTATGTAAATCGCCAAAATCCGTTCGCGGCAAAAATAGTTATTAACGTTAACTTTATTTCATAAAAACGTGACCTATTTTCTGATTTGGCACCCTTAATGAAAGACGTAGTTCTACATCAAAAAAGGAATGTCCACGTGGACAAAGAGGGAGAGATATAAGAAATATCCACGCTGTGTATGAAACCATGCTTTTTCTTTACATGTGTCATGTGGACAGTCCCTTACAATTTTCGTTCCACGCCAACAGAACAAGAAACTCTAGGTCGTCAATTCGAATATGAAAACAGTTGCCCGAATCCACGAACAAGATCATTTTTCGTACAGCTGTATGAAACTGGCAACCCTACGTCTGAGATGGAGAAATCGAAGAAACGTCATTTTCTTGTTTTGTTTTTATTATCAGCAACCGCGATTGAAAGACAAGTTTATTTTTACGTGCATTATATTTTCACTATTTTTACGGTCATTTTGCTCAGAGTTTCTGGCATTGGCTGGAAGAATGCCCAACGATATAAGGGTTTTCACTAGCTATTGAGCAATGTTAGACATTATAAACTTTTTAAAAAACCTGATATACAACATGTTGGCAATATTTTCGTTCGGTCACAAAAAGCTTACTAATAAGCTGAGTATTTACGTGAAAACCAACACCGGAAGCACTCTGGCGGTTGATTTGGAGCCCCACATGGAAATTAAAGAAATTAAACAGATGGTAGCTTCCGAACTTGGTATGGCTCCTGATGAACTGAAAATTATATTCGCCGGAAAGGAATTGTCCGATACGATCATGATAAGTGTAAATGGCGAACAAAAAAAAGTTGCGTCATAGATGTGTTTAATTTATTGTATTTTTAGGAATGTGATCTAGGCCAGCAATCGATTATACATGCTGTTAAGGCGAGAGCGGTCGCAATGAAATCTGGCACCGGTAAAAGTATATTGGACAGTCCGATTTCCGAAGAAAATCCTGAAGAGGTTGTCTCCGTGAAACCGCTATGCGAAACTATGTCCGATCTTCAGCTGACAGAGATTAACGAAATTACTGCAAGTCCAGCCAGAGAACGAAGGAAGGCTCATTTCTTCGTATACTGTTCTCAATGTGAGAAAGTTTGCACCGGTAAATTACGTGTACGATGCGGAATCTGTAAGAGTGGAGCGTTTACCGTCCACAGGGATCCTACATGTTGGGATGATGTCCTGAAGAAGAAACGAATCACTGGACACTGCGAGAATAATGAAATTGCATGTGTGGTAAGAGAATTGTGTTGAATTTGCGACGACAGTTTTTGAGATCATTTGTTGATGCAGGAAAACGAATCTGGAGATCCACCGTTCACAGAATTTTATTTCAAATGCGCAGAGCATTCATCAGGTGGCGAAAAGGATTTCGCTGCACCCCTGAGTCTGATCAAAACTAATCACAAAGAGATCCCCTGCATTGCGTGTACTGATGTTAGGTAAGCGGAACACATTCAAAAGGTTAAAATTATCTGTTTAAACAAGACATCTTGCAGTGAAACAATTCTTGTGTTTCCGTGCGAAGCTGGTCACGTCACGTGTCTGGATTGCTTCCGACAGTACTGCATCTCCCGGTTGTTGGAACGACAGTTTCATGAGGCTCCAGCCGGAGGATATACTTTGACATGCCCTGTAGGCTGTGAAAATTCGTACATCGAAGATGTACACCACTTCAAGTTACTGTCTAAGGAACAGGTATAGTGTCCGATGTTTTTCTATAGTGCTGCTTAATATTCGATTGATTTTAGTATGAAAGATATCAGCGATTCGCCACCGAAGAGTTTGTTCTTAGAAATGGTGGAGTTTTGTGTCCCCAGCCCGGTTGCGGAATGGGTCTTCTCGTGGATCCGGAATGCAAAAGAGTTCAGTGTCAAAATGGTTGTGGGGTACGTTCACAGAACAACTTTTAAATTATTACGAGTATTAACACAGAAAATATTTTCCACAGTTCGTTTTCTGCCGTAATTGTCTCCAGGGATATCACATTAACGACTGTCTGGAAACACCTCAACCGAACTCCGCCTCGGCACTGGGTTACACGTTTGATTTGCAACGAGTTTCCGAAGCGCGCTGGGATGAAGCATCCAAGATAGCTATCAAAGTAACGACGAAACCGTGTCCGCAGTGTCGCACTGCAACCGAACGCGATGGAGGTTGCATGCATATGGTTTGCACCCGCTCTGGCTGCGGGTATGAGTGGTGTTGGGTTTGTCAAACGGCCTGGACCAGGGACTGCATGGCGGTCCATTGGTTTGGCTAGACATCTGAAAACTGTTTGAACTGTGACCGTGTCGGACACTTGTCGATTGTTTGAGACTAACTAAATTGTAAAATAGTGGATATTTTATATTTATTTACAAATATATTTTGTTTAGTTTAATGTTGATTGATACGTTTCTTTTGTAGAACCCTACCAATAAAATTTTCTGCAAATTATTGTGGAATCGAATGATGAAAATCCGAAAACAAATCTCAATCAAATGATACGAATTCGCTCAACTTATAATTGAGTCGTCCTTTTTGGACCAGATGGCAGATGCATAGTATTTATGTATTTAGAAGCCAACTTTTTTACAAGCACCTTCCTTATTAATTTACCTTTTTGATTGTGCCATGGACATATTGCTTACAAACAAGATGTTTATTATTATTATTAATGTTTATTCTGCAACTTAAGCAATGCCTTTTGAAATGTTACAATGCATTTCACATGATAGAACTAGTGACAGATACCTTGGACATTTTTATAATTTTTCTAATCTAACAAATTTTTAATTTAATTTCCACGAAAGTGCTCGAACAACCCTCTTCTAAATGCTGAATCTGATCTTTCTAAAGTTATATCATTCGGTAGTGAATTTCAAATTGCAACGCTTCTGACAAAGAATGAATTACCATATGTCAAAAAGTGGTACCGCGGAATTACAACCTTCCGACAGCGAACGCTTCTCAATGGTCTCTATTTACTGAACAAATATTGTGGTTCTTTGTTTTTTATTAGTTGGAATATCAGCAAGCAACATCTAAGCTTCCCAAAGCTTTGAAACGCGCATCCAAGTAACATTGACTGCAAATGTGAAACATGCGAAAAACTATTTAGATTGAACACGATACGTACACCTGAGTTTAAAGCTACCCTTAGTTTGTTGATCGCAACTAATGAAGACTATCAAAAGGAAATCGCACGACATAAAATGAGGAAGGATAAGCGATTTGAACAATTTTAATTTAATATCAAAATTCAAAAAACTAAGCTGCAATGAGAGTAGTTTTCCATACACTTTTCCACATTGTTCAACAATAACGTTGTCCCATTCCATATTTTTCTGGATTTTGTAGCCCAAGGTGGTAACAGAGCTAACAAATGGCAATAATGATTCATTCAGCCTCAAACACGGTCTGTCAACATTATTTGTAGCATCCCCTATGAACATTGCGTACGACTTTTTAACATTGATTGACAATCTATTTCTCAATGACCACTCAGAAAAACGAGCCAAATCTTCATTCACTAATACAGCGAATACTTTTGTATTTTGTATAGTACATTTATGATATAGTTGCACGTCATCCTCATAGAGGTGAACCATTCAATATTTTGATAATGCGCTAGGAGCAAATGAACTGAAAAGTTTAGAGCCTCTTTAATTCAACATCGTCGTCGTCGATAATGCGCTCAAATGCTTTCGAAAGCACACTCAAAATGCTGATGGGACGAAGGTTATCGATGGAATTTAGTACTTTTCTTTCTAATTGGGATTATTTTTGAATATTTCCATGCAGTTGGGAACTTTCGTGTAGCGATGATTGAATTAAATATGAAAGTAACTTGTCTTACGACTAATGGCCGAATTGTCTTCAAAAATCGAAATGTTATCAGTACTAATAGCATTAGACAAGATTTCATACAGAGCATTAACAACTTCAACATCGCTGACTACATTGAAACTAAACTAATTTTCATGATGTCCCATCGTAAAAAGTGGCTGCTGGGTTGTGTCTAGACAGTTGCTGGCAAAATATTCATTAATCTCAATAGCGTTAAAATTATTGGCTGTGTATGTGGATGACCTTCCTATTCCCACACCGCCCAAACGTTTCCACAAAACCTTAGAAGAAAGTGTAGGATTTAATAGATTTTTATAATATAGCTGCTTAGATTTTGTATAGTTCATGATGAACGTGCTCATGTGATGTTTTCCATCACCGATTCGATCCGATCACGATCGACTATTGCTCTCCCAATATTGAATGCTCTGAATGTTATCATAGGTACATATTGATCATATAAAGTAGTAACAACAGAGTTAAAATAATCAACTAAAACATCAGTATCAAATGACGAATAAAAATAATCCCAATCGAATTCATTCAAGGTCGTTCTAGGACCATTAACATCCATGCGATTGTAATCACGATAATCACGATAAAAGCGGAATTTGTATTTCGTTGAATCTCAGAACTCGAGAAACACTATTGTATAAAATGAGGTCAAGTTGAGATAAGACATTGTTATATAAATAAGTAGGCTCACGACCCAAGCCTTCGATCTGATGGCTGGATAAAACATCCATGAACCGTGTCGTTGTAATACAGAGTGTAACAAATTTGTGTTGAAATCGCCCAAAAAGTATATATAACTGGAAAGCGAACCATATTTCTGCAACAATATATCCAAAGTGATCGAGGCGTCAACTCCCGGAGGGTTATGAAAAGCAGCTAACAGAATTTTCATCCCTTCGATTAACAATTCTATCATCAAAAACTCAGTGATTCTATCGGTATCATTGGGGAATTTCGTTCTAAAGTATTCAAGTGTCGCAGTATAAAAAGCTAGTCCTGGAAATTGATTGAAATCATAGCCAGTGTCGCATCTGCCATTGAAAAATACTGAAATTGCCCAAAGCTACTGGAACCGACTCCGTTCAGAAGTGTGCGCGTTCAAAGAACGGTACCCCACCGCGTCGAAAACGGAAATCGTGCGGCACTTTCTGGACGCCGGATACGCCCGTTCCGGCATCTAAAACATCTTGGCACTATTGGACAACAGTCAGAGCATCGAAAGAAAGCCCAGTTCCGGACGGCCGATGACTCTGAGCGACAAGAAGCTCCAAAGGATGCTGAAGAGGAAGATCGAAGGAAAAGTGACTATATCGCTACGTGCGCTTGGCCAGGAGGTCGATGCAACTAGCTTAACAGTGAAAACGAACAGTGGCGAACATGGACATTCATGAAAAGAAGCGGAAGTTCCGTCCACTGGTCTCGGAGCTGCAGGCAATGACGCAGCGGCAGCAGCTGAATAAGATGGTCGGTGGGATGGACGACGAGACCTATCTCACCCTGGATGGCAACGACTGGCAGGCCACTTCGTATTTTACTTCCCCCAAGAAGGAAGCTTCTAAGTGAAGTTTATTTCACACCCCAAGTTCCCCTAGAAGGTGCTGCTGTGGCTGACAATCAGCGAGAAGGGGATGTCAAATTATAGTGCGAACTGCCTGCCGGAAGTTGCGTCGTTTATCAAGAAATACCATAAGGGCGAAAACGCGGTGTTCTAGCCGGATCTGGCGTCGGCCCACTCTTCGAAGTGATCGTTAGAGGGGATGGAAGTGCTTAATAACGATGTGGTACCCAAGTCGGCGAACCCGGCCGACGTCCCCCAGCTGCGTTCCATCGAGGATTTCTGGGCAAACCTGAAGCGTAAGGTCTACTCCAACAATTTGAACTGAGAAGGTATTGATAGATAAAACGAAGAAAAAACTCAAGAACATGCCTACATGCATGTTTCATCTGCCAAGACGAAGGTTCCGGTTAACTGCCGGAAGGCCGCTCGCAAGGGCGTAGCATTTTTTTGACGTAGGACTACGTCTTACATTAAGGGGGCCAAATCGGAAAACAGGTCACGTTTTTATGAAATAAAGTTAACGCTAATAAATATTTTTGCTACGAACTGATTTTAACGATTTTCTATTGGTATGCAAATCTGAATTTTTCTAAAATTTGTTTGATATGCTATACATTACAATCCCACATAGTCTGTATATGGTTTAAATTGATGAAAATTGGAAGCATTCCCATTTCCCCATACATTTGTTCTGTCCATTTGTGTGCTTTCCCGAACAGAGCTGTCATTAACGAGCAACTTATGCAGCCGCTAGAATAGAAACAGTCGGAGAAGAATGAATCGTTGGATTTAAAGTCTCCGTAAATAGAGGAAAAGAAGAAGAAGAAGAAGAATAGAAACAACGTAGGGGGATAGCGAAAAGAGAATATTTGGGAAGTAAGCTGTTGCTAGCGTATAAGTATTGCATCTCCTCTGAGGAAAATTCTCAGAATCTTTCTGTGCCCGAAACCACAAGGATCAGCTTATTCTGCTCGTTTTGTGTTTTATGTTTCCCCTTGAGCTGTGAACGCAAGCGAATATTTCACTTGAAATTTATCGCTGCAACTGTGTGCGTCTGATAGATGGTTGTTGAATGGCGATGCACGGAAGATGCCTATCGTTAAATAATGTTCAATAAAGTACAATGCGTGCATTGATATAAAGAAACAAATGGCGACATATGACCAATTAGTGTATTGTTCTCGCAAAGGCAACAAAGAATCGTTGCTTCTCGAAATGATTCTACAAAACCACGCAAGCCATTAAACCATTTCAGGGTCGAATTCGCAAATAATATCCGAAATGATAAATCAACAAATTTAAAAAAAGATTGCGTAGTCCTACGTCCTTAGCGGTCGTGTCTCGGATACAACCTTTCGAATTTTTTTTACAAGTAATTGTTTTTCTTTTTTTGTATCACTATCCGGAAAAGGCCATTTTTTAATGCAAACGTTAACAACTCAAGACCAGTACAGGTGCTTAGCTCTGGACAAGTACAACGTCTATTTCCAGCTGGCCTATCTCCTCCAGTGATCTCTTGGCATAATGCGCCAAGACCAGGTTCGGCCGAAAGACCACATCGTCCTACACGTGATACTTCTAGATGAATGCGGCAACCTCGTAATGTATATTTTCCCGTTCTCCCAGAAGAAAAGAAGAGCGGCCTTCTTCAAGATCTTGATGCGGAAAATATACTTGACGCCATCACTTGCCTCCTTGGAGGGGGACGTAACATACCCGGTCTCCAGTCAGTCGTTGCCGTCCATCGTCAAGTAGCCCTTGTCATTTATTATCACTACGATGTCCCGCTTCGCCAGAAGAAAGTTTTTCACCAATACCTCCAGTCGCTTCTTCTGAGTGATTGTCTGTTGTTCAAACACGCCTGTCCTCAACTGTTCCTTCCGCTTAAAAATGCTCATTTTGGGCAAGTACTTCCTCGCCGTTTAGTAGGTTGCTTCGACCTCCTAACCTTAAGTGTGGAACAGTGAGGCCACCTCGCTTTCCAGCTACTGTAGCACTTTACGGTCGTTTAGCACCGTCGGGTGGTTGGAACCAGACTCTCGCCTTTCTTCGGAAGGACTACATCCAGCGGACGCGAAGTGCCTCACGATGACCAACTTCTTCGCTCCGAGGTTAAGCTAGCAGCACAAAAAAAAAGAATCGAGTGTAGCTACGATATATTTCGCCATGGCAGTCCATTGATTTCAATGCAATCGTAACTGGACTTTGTAAATCACGTTGTAAATAACATACGAGCCACAACTCTTTACGAATAAATAAGCCCTTCTCAGAAAACCGCAGAAACAAGCTCTCGAAACAAGCTACGGCTCTCGACTGAGCACTCTAGAATCAGTGAATCTCTGTTCTATCTAGAGTTTGCATCAGAGATCGAAATGCTCGCTGATTTGAGATAAAAAAAAACATCCTTTTTCACCCACAGGGAAAATAGCTGAGAATAGTGGAGGCGAAAAAATGTTATACGCTCACTTCGATCCCCACAAGAAACTCAATGTTGATTTTTATTTTTCGGCGAGTTATGATTGCCTAAAAATGATTGAGTTTTCAGTGACTTCTTGATGCCGATAATGGTTTTTCACTACTGCAGTACAGCTGAAGACATCGCATGACAACATGCGGTTACATATACTACATGGGCTGAAATGTCCCGTGATTTTTAATGAAAACAATCTTTTTAGGGCAAAACTGTATTTATTCCTCAACATATGTAGTTACTTTCGAGGGTAATACACTTGGTATAGCGAGTTTCCAACATTTCGATTCCCTTTCGGTAGTACGAAAGTCTAAGTCTTCGAAATATGCCTCAGTGCCACTCTGCAGACTGCCTATTAGTGTGGTAATGAATCCACGTTTCATTCATTGTCACAAAACGTCGATAGAAGTCCACTCAATTACGCTTCAACAACGCCAAATCGGCTGTTGAATAATCAACGCGCCGCTGTTTTTGGTCGACGGTCAGCAAGCGCGGCACTCATCGCGCGAATAGCTTTTTCATGTCCAAAAAAGGAAAATATTCAGCGGAAACATTGAAAATTACAAATTCCTGTTATGTATTTGACAGATAGTAATAATATTAGGTTGAGGAAAAATCTATCCTTTATTTTTGGGTGAAATTCGATTTTGTTTTGAAAACAATTTTGTTATCTCCTCCTTTTCTTATTAACAGATGCTCACTAACTACGTTTACGAGTGCAACCTCATATGGACGAAACAGCAGAGCGGTTTTTAAAACGTAATCCGAATTTATCATTCCGAATGCCGGAAGCTATTTTTGACATGAAAAAATAAAAAATACAGACCCTTCTAGGTGATTTTAGTCTAGCCTTTTTGTTAGATCAATGTTAGGGCATGTTTGAAGACCTCCAAAACTTATCGAGCACATAAACTTGAATTTTCAGTAATAGTCCATCCTTCCCACCTCATGTGTCCGTCTTTCCCGCCAATTATCCGTCTTTCCCGACTCAATCTTGTTTTTTCAAAGAAGCCGGACTCATTCATTTTTCAAAATTTCTGCCTCAAAGACAAATTTTATTATAAGAAGAGACCTAGACTATCAATTTGTGGTGAGATAGCTGTATTTTCTGTGAAATTCACGAAATAGAGGAAACCTCCAAAAATGAAATTGAAAAATCCAGGTTATATTCTAATCATGATAATACATCAGTACTAACTATGATGTTTTGTTTGTTTTGTACAGGATGTACAAAACAAACAGGTTTGTACAGGTTTGTGTTTAGGATGTTTTGTTAGATAACAATCTAGATCACACTACAAATACGATTAGTTGTCCATCTGTTGAACACCAACAAAATGGTTTGCACCGTGTCTAAATTTCGTTTCTAACGCATTCTCCTCTCTTTCCATAATGATTCTTCTGCATTACAAAGAGTCCAAAAAGATTATGGGGTTATTTTGATAAAAACAAGCATAAATAGGGAAAAGCCATCACTCGCGTTCTTTCTAAACAGACGATAGAACACGTACAGGTTTTTATATAAATGCTTCTCTCATCCAAAAGCATCATCATACCAGTTCTGTGTGTACAAACCGTTCAAAGATGATGAAGCTGACTCTGTGCTTACTTGTCGCTGTGACGATCACAACCGTTTGTTGTGATCCAATTGGTAACTTACAACCGAAGCATCGTCTGCAACTATAGTTAATTCGTAATTGAGTATTTTAGGTTGCGCCTGTGAAACCGGATATGTCCGAAACATGGTGGGACTGCACGTTAACCAACCTATAGGATTAGACCAATATCCATACGTGCATTATCCTTTTGCCTCGCTGAATCCACATTATCCACGATATCCGTATGCTCCTTATCATGCGTACCTTCCGCTCCATCCAGTGAGGAGATGAGAAGGGGTCGGCAAATCAAAAGAAAACGTTGTATGTTAAGAATAAATCATATTTATTGAATTTTGTCATTTCGATACTGGTCAGTAGAATTCACCATCAATTGATGCACAAGGACATGATTCTCCTGAGGCATCATCATACGCGGTCCAATTGAAATTCTCCTCCATCGGTTGCTGTTCACCTGGGATCACGCAATCGTACCTCGTATGATGTTCATTTTGGTACATATCTGCGCAGTAACAATAGCAAAACTTTCCACTGTAAGATGGTTCCACAAGGTTAACTTTAAGTGCATCATCCATCCTCAAACGTGTCCTCAGAAGATTGCCCGTGCTTTGACTCAATCCCCTGGCCAGGATATCCATCAGTTCGTCGTAATCCAGTCGCCGATTCCGCTGCAACGTTTCCGATAACGCAAAAATGTAGTTCTTAGCCAAACGTAGTGTTTCAATTTTGGACAACTTTTGCGCCGTGGTATGGTCACACTTGGTAACGTTGAGCAGCTGAGGCAGTGGAATGTTGCGCCTCAAACAATCCAGTGCGTCGTTTAGGCCATGCATCCGATTGCGCTCCCGTTGGTTTGCCTTGGAACGTTTGTTTGCTTCGCAGGCTGCGCTGGTGCCAGATCTTCCGCAGCGGGCGCTTGCTGGTTTGGTTTTCATTGCTTCACTGGTTCAATCGAAAAGCTCGATTGTGTGAAAATGGGTTTTCCACGATAGGAATAGGCTGTAATTCATATCGGAATTGATGGTGGCATTTTCCCTCTAATCTAATTTTCCTTGTTATCATTTTGTACACAATCGGCGTTTGAACTGAATGATAAAAGAGGCTTGTCGGTGCGTTTCGCATAATTGAGTGTACAATAAAGGGTGTAATGAATTACGATAAGTGGATATTATCACTATATACTATTTCCTGAAGTTGCCCACTGTTACTCTTTCTATGAATCTTGTTCTGATAGATTTACGGAACTGACAATATTTGAGAGTACAGTCTTGCATCACAGCTCGATTACCTAGTTGCTTAAAAACAATAACGAGCACGTTCATCTGTACGTATTAACACGTTCGTCTAAGCGCTATTATCAACTTGGAAGCTTAGACGAATTCATCATTACAATGTGCCACTCATAGTTGTATTTAAAGCGAATGTGCTCTAGCTTCATGAAGTTTGAACCATTTAAAGCTCTGGTCACTAAGAATCCGGAATCAGACAATCTGCTCGGTTGAGGATTGGTTAAATAAAAAGTTTAGAAGTCTGAATGAAGCTTATTTATTAAAATTACAAGATAAGAATAGAAGAGTCTTTGCCTAGGGACACGAACAGAATCTTTACTTAGACTTTAGACCAGCTATACTCAACATGCGACCCGCGGGATGCATACGGCCCACCGGGTTCCCTTGGTTGGTCATGAAAACTTAAGAAATCATCTAGGAAAAATGAGATGAGATTAATGGAGTTTGACACATTGCGCATTATTACACATCACGTAATTGTGTGACATTAATTAGTTGTCTAGATAAGTGGTGTTAGTAGATTATATATCTATTAAATATATTTATTCCGATCATTAGGGCTAATCTTGTTGATGTTAGTGAAAATACGGATATAAAAATATCAATATGAAATCATTACCTATTTTTTGACATAGGACTACGTCTTTCAGTAATGGTACCAAATCAGAAACGTTTTTTTTGAAATAGTTTTAACGTTTAAAATTATTTTAGCTTTGATGGGTTGCTTTCCAATCGAACCGGAAATTCTCTATTTTTTCCGGTACGTTATACATTACGGTTTCTTAACCCACAAAAGATAAAAAAATAACGGAAATTGGAAGAATACAAATTTTTCTATCGTATCATCGTGACCAAGGTACAATATTTGAATATCACTGCTAATCAGATGAGGGTAAATCGGTCGCTCGAAATGCAAATGTTAATGTTTGTGAATAGAGAAAATATGGCAATCTAAGCTCCGCTGTATTCTATCATTGAGTATAAACAAGCCATTCGGGATTTCAAATTATAGTATTCACAATTCCTCATTCATCTAGCTAGCGACCAGACGGCAGCGGGGTTTTCGAAATGACCTCAGGGCCGAGTGTTTAGGTTACTTTTCCAAATTGGTACTTTTCACGCCTAGAGGCGAATGAACTGATGAGTTTTGAAGCCTCTATAATACAAAACATCATCATCATTCAATTCGTCTGGCTCCAACTATCAGACAGCAGTCTTTCTCGATGCTGATGTTACACACAGCGGTTTTGCTCGATTCTAAGGAAGAATGAAAGATAGATATCGCACAGTATGATGCAATTTTGTTCGATGGGAGGCACCACGCCGATTTTTATGCCGTCGTTAATACCTCTTCGTCGGTTGAACAAAGTGGTATGTCAATCACTTCATTCGAAGGATCAAAAGTGTAGAGTAATGCTGGTCACTTATATACCCAAAAACTTGTTTCAATAGCTCAAAACTGCTTCGAAAGCAAACTACTGAAATAATATAAATCAATAAATATGAGTACCTGGATAGACTTCCAATCTGAGGCAAGATTTGTCGTTGGCTGTCAGTGAAAGTTCGCTCGCCCTGGACAACAACAGTTTCAATTTTGCTACTGTGTTGAACTTTTTTTTTCGCCACAGAATGCATCTTCAGAGTATGCAAGAAGCAAGCATAGTGTAGAGCAGAATCAAAGCAGAGCAGAAACATTAAACCATATTGAAAAACTAAACTCAATATATCGGCCTCGAGAAATATCATTTGGAAAGCCTTGCTGCCGTCCGATCGCTAGCTGGATGTCTGACAATTCGTTAATGACTTTTCAATTTTTTTTCAAACAATCATTCAATTCTAGTGATTTCACTTATTGTTTCCGGGTTCAAAATTAGGTAGATTTTCTGTTGCTGATCTGCGTGTTCTGAGATGTTTCCTTCTGCGTTGGAAATGTAATTTTGCTAAGAGATACTGAAAAACTACTTAGATTTTCAAGAAGATCAATAGTTCAGTTTCAGTGTCTACACAGCGTGAAAACAACAGTACATGTTAATGCTTAGAATTAATTTGACAATCTACTCAAATTGCTTCGCAAAACGTTCCCTCTTCTCACTCAGTGAAAACATTCATTTATCGGCTCTTGTCACTGTCATCCAATATTTGTATATTTGTATAACAGAAGCTATCAGATAAGAATATCTGGGCTATAAGACGGGTGAACCAGATTATCTCATCCACTATTTTCCAAATAGTTTTTAACTCGAACAGCAATGATGGAATATTACCGATTCTTGCCTGGTCGTATAATCTGAACCTTTCTTGGAAACAGCTCGCTTTAAGCGTGTCAATTGTCGCCTGTAGAAGTCTTCCTTGATCATTTAACCAGGTTTTAGCAGCTCATAGTGGATCACATCTTTTCGATCCCACCGGTAGATGTACAAAAAAAGGAAAAATTTCGAGAAAAAATCTTGAAAAAGTTTTGTTAGAAAAACTTGTTTGCCTTAAATATGCACAAGTTGCGATGTATGGAAGAGTTGTAGGACACATATTTATCTACAATTTATCTACCATTTCATCAAAATCTGAGATGGCCATTTTAGGAAATCGACTTTTAGTTTTTGAAATCAATTTTTTTCAGTGGAGCATTTCAAACAATTTTTTTTTCAGTATTGTTTTCTGAATATTCAATTATTTTCCTCAAACTCTTCCACAGATCCCTTTTTTTGTAGGACTTCCCGTTTTCGAGTAAAAAAAAATTTAGCCCTTTTCATATGTTATTCTAGATAAATTTTCGGAAAACTAAGTATGCCAAGTTGATTAATTAGGTAAGGTCTTCACACCCAGAAATTCTAATTAAGTTCTGAGAGGGTCATGTCAATCCCATACACGAGTTGTCGCGAAATCCTTCAGTTATGAAACGCAGTGTGATTTTTTGGGGATGGGGAATCTGATATGTAGGGAACATCGGGTTAAAACCGACACAATCGGAAGTGCGAGTATAATCGACACCCTATATGGGTAAACCGACACCTTGAAAAAAGGAATAAAAACTAGTTACAACACATTTCTATGCACTAAGGTGATATCTAAAGGGTGTGTCACATCGAATTGCATCACGGAAAAAACGCTGTAGAAATTTAATTTTTAGGAATTATATCTTCAGCTTTCGCTTATAATCAGATAAGAGTGTATAGATCACGTTGGCCATGCTTCACTGTCAATTTTTCGTAAATTTGGAAAAATGTCGTCGAACGAAAAAGAGCGTCGTGAATTAATCCTGCGCACTCATTTCGAGAATCCGGAGTTGTCACATCGGGGCATCGGTAAGATGCTGGGAATCGTCCAATCCACGGTCAGCAGAGTACTAAAACGATACTTCGAGAACCTAACCATCGACCGGAAGGTGAAGAACGGCAAAAATGGATGCTCCGTCAGTGAAAAAGATCACAAGCGCGTAGTTAAGCAGTTTAGACGTGATCCGAGAAGTTCGGTCCGGGATGTCGCCAATAAGCTGAATTTGTCAAGTTCATTCGTCCAGCGGACCAAGCAGCGGGAGGGCCTGCGTACATACAAGGTTCAGAAGGCTCCTAACCGCGACGAAAGGCAAAACATGGTGGGCTGACGAAGCCGCATTGCCTGGTAATGGACGACGAAACCTACGTCAAAGCGGACTTTCGTCAGCTGCCGGGCCTGTTGTTCTTCTCCGCAGAGGACAAATTCAGCGTTCCGGAGGAGATTCGCAAGCAGAAACTATCCAAGTTTGCCAAAAAGTACATGGTGTGGCAAGCGATCTGCTCTTGCGGAAAGCGGAGCGCCCCCTTCGTGATGACCGGCACGGTAAACGGGCAGGTTTACCTTAAGGAGTGCCTACAGAAGCCCTTACTACCACTATTGAAGCTGCACGAGGGCCCGACCATCTTCTGGCCGGATCTCGCTTCGTGCCACTATTCAAAGGACGTGTTGGAGTGGTACGAAGCCAACGGGGTCACCTTCGTGCCAAAGGAAATGAACCCGCCCAACGCGCCGGAGCTTCGCCCAATAGAGAAATATTGGGCGATTATGAAGCAGGCCCTCCGGAAGAACCCAAAAGTTGTCAAATCGGAGGCGGACTTCAAGAAAAAATGGATTTCTATTCAAAAAAAACTACAACCTGACGTTGTACAGAACCTTATGGACGGGGTAAAGAGGAAGGTGCGAGCATACGGGCTTGGGCTCGAAGTATGAATAAAAAGAAAATGCCAAAAGTTGTTTAATAGTTTTTATTTTACTGTCTAAAATTTTCAAAAGGATCGGTCTACTGGGCGAATTTCTACAGCGTTTTTTCCGTGATGCAATTTGATGTGACACACCCTTTATATACTAACTGGTTTGCGGAACGAATGGCTCGGATTCCAGAGAATCAAAAGCGAATTTGATTTTTTTATAATTTTCTGCTGAAAGAAAGCCTCTGTGTATTTAGGAACGTGTTCGAATTCATTGGTGTAATGATGAAGATGTTTTACGTTCACCTCTAGGCCAATTTGGAAAACTAAACTAAACATTCGTCCTAGAGAAAGGTCATTTGGGAAACTTTGCTGCGTTCTGATCCCTAGCAGGATGACCGATACATCGTAAATGATTTATTGGTGACTTTTTCCGATCGAACAAATTTTTGGTTGCTACCATTAACTATTAGAATTGCCCATAAGATTTTGATTGCGTTTATAACAGTGGTTTTCAACCTTTTTTGCTCAATTTCCCCCTTTACGAAAATTAATCCCAGATGAAGTACTATCACCCTATCAGCATTTTGTAAGAAAGCCTGTAGCATATCAGTAAAGTAATGTAAGAATACAAACGGTTTCAAGTTATATTCGCAACAAATTTTATTGTATACTTGTATTTGGCTACAAAAAAGGTATATAATATTTGGCAAGTCAGTATGGCAACTGCGCCTGAACGATTTCCGCCAAAATCGTCATTCTTGAGAACGTTGTCGAAAAGCACACCTCATGTCTTCGATATCCACTCAGTTCTGTTCCGATCAGCAGCATTGTAGGAAATCCAGATTCATATAAATTCTACGCAAAAGACAACAACACTCGTAATGCTCATTTCGCATATCAGGATAAGAATCGATCATTTGTAGATCGATGAGTTTGTTCTGAAATTGATCAGAAGCTTTCGTCACTGCCAGTCGGAAGTCATTTCAAACCATGTCCAAATTTGTTCTTTGATATAAGCAAAATATGTTCCAAGTTTAACTTGTTGTAAAGAGTCTTGACAAATGCTGTCCAATTTTCTTTTGACGTAGGACTACGTCTTTCATTTCTATACTAGGGTGTAAGTTCAAAGTTTCGAAAATGAAAGCGTTACGTTGGAGAACAAGATTTTGAGCGTTAATAGTAAATAGTAATAGAGCGTTAATAGCTAAACAACAGAACGAAATGGTATGATAAATACTTCTTTCGAAACATGAAATGTCTACGCGTTATATGTTTGTTACTTTTTGATCCGAAAACTTGTTTCAATAGCCTTAAAATTGTTTCCAAAACAGGCTATTGAAATCATACCAATCGGTATAAAAGCGAGTGCCGCACGGAAATCCACTCAGTTATGATTGCGCAACGATTGAGGTATCATCGCTGTAATGGATGGATGTTTCCCTAACACAGACTTCAAAACCATGGAGCCTGGGGAAATCGGCATTGCAAAATAGATGCAAGCTGCTGGTACTTTTGTACTCGTGTGCACTTTTGCAAATTGGAATGTTTCTCTAACACAGATTTCAAAACCATGGAGCGTGCGGAAATTGGCATTACAAATGAGGTGCAAGCTGCGAGTACTTTTGTACTCACCCAGAATGTGTTTTCCCAACACAGATTCCGAAACCAATAAGTTGGGAAAATCGGCATTGCAGATCTCGGCAGTACTTTTACACCCCCATACATTTTTACACTCCGGAATTCGTTTTACTAACACGGTCTACAAAAGCGGGTACAAATGCAACGCTTTGGCTTGGTTATTTAAGACTGCATATCCCTTTATTTTTAATATGCATATTTTAAGACTGAAAATACATAAATGGTTACTAAGCCAACAGCAGTCCTACGTCATTCACTGACGAAAGTCTTTCAAACATTGCGAAGTTGTTCATTTGAACATTACGGGCCTGATTCTCGAATACACTTCACGGTGGAAACGGAATGAAACGTACCCGCGATGACAACGGTACGGTGTCGACATCTGGATACGAGATTAGGGGCCTGATTCTCGAATACACTCCACGGTGGAAACGGAATTGACGAATTTACGTTGGATTTACAACCAGATGGCGCAGCGAGTAAAATGAAGATGTTTTGTTTTTTTGGTATGAAATTCATTCAAATTTTCTAGACAAATCAGAATTTATCTTGAAATTTCCCGGTTTCATGTATTCTTTCCACGCTGAAAAGGTTAGAAAATCATCATTTTACAATGTGCTATGTATATTATCATCATTTTACAATGTGCTATGTATATTATATCAATGAAACGTATTCGCGATGACAACGGTACGGTGTCGACATCTGGATGCGAGATTAGTTTGCCACTAAATTTATCATTATAATTGACGAATTTACGCAAAGCTGAATCAGCTCATGCGACATCTACATTAGAGCTCAGAACCACAAAAGTAAGGGTGTTTGTTTATTTTACGCACTGAAAAGCAAGATTCGGTGGTGATTATTCATTTTATTTCAATTTAGATTCATTTCAGCCATTGAATGTCGTCAGTATATGGTAAAAAAGTTGGAGTTTTGTATATTTACGATGGTTTCAACACGCGATTGGACTAAAGTCATTGATAATCTTCGAAAATTTTAAGTTTGATGATGCATACAGATTATTAATACTGTGGGTAATGGGGATGAAATCGATATCATATTAAGTTAGGGCCGATACGAGAAGGATTTGTAGTATTTTTAGCACAACAAATGCTACTCATCATTTACCTAGTTGAAAAAAATTAAAGTTATAATGCTTATACCAAGCCATTTTTCAAAATATATATACCACATTGTAAAATGGTGATTTTCTAACCTATTTAGAGTAAAACAAATATGTGAAACCGGGAAATTTGAAGATAAATTCTGATTTTTCTAGAAAATTTGAACGAGTTTCATACCAAAAAAACAAAACATCCTCATTTTACTCGCTGCGCCATCTGGTTGTAAATCCAACGTAAATTCGTCAATATCAAATTATCTTCAGATGAATTTTTTGTATGAGATTATTATATCACATGATGGAAACAAAGTTTTCCACTCACATTGAATACCAGTTTGATACGAAGAAGTTAATTTTCATTAATGATTTTTTATTTGAAAAGTGCTCATTCTGCCTGAAAACTCATCATTATCTTTGACACTTCACTAACTCGTAGAACGTAGTTCAATGGCGTGCCGTTTATTTCGTTTCCACCGTGAAGTGTATTCGAGAATCAGGCCCTAGTTTCCCACTAAACTTATAATTATAATATCGAATTATCTTGAGATGAAATTTTTATATAAGATCATTATATCACATGAAGAAAACAAAGTTTTACACTCACGTTGAATACCAGTTTGATACGAAGAAAGTAATTTTCATTAATGATTTTTTGTTTGAAAAGTGCTCATTCTGCCTGAAAACTCATTATTATCTTCGACACTTCACTAACTCGTAAAACGTAGTTCAATGGCGTGCCGTTTATTTCGTTTCCACCATGAAGTGTATTCGAGAATCAGGCCCTACATTTCAGATTTGGAAATATTTGCCGAGGATCGCAAATTTTAGCGTATCCAATGAAGTTTTTGTGGCAATTTTTGCTAATCATTTTCATCTTCGAAGCGAAGTAAATGTGCCATATTCCCTTGCCCAAGTCCACCCTTTTAATGACCAAATTCCCCACTAGGGGGGAATTTCTCACCGTTTGGAAATCACTGGTTTATAATCTAGCTGGTTTCCGAAGAAACTCATGTGGAGGAACATTTTGCTCGGTAGGCGCATAATAAGCTCTTCACTATACACATTTGAGAAACATCCGTTTGAAAAACTAAACATGTTATTAAAAAAAATAGATAAAGTTTGAACGTGATGATTGTATTGTATTGGCATTGTCATGCTAAACGTAAATTGTTTTCGACGATTTTTGCGCAAAAATGTAGAAAAGAGATTCACAATCTCCTACAGACCTGTCTCTCACCTTGCAGATTTGAAAGATTCCCTAAGGAAAAGTGTCTCGCTTCATTGGAACAACGTTTGTAAGAAATCAAGAAACTTCATCTGACATGGAGAAGTACAAGGGTATTTTTGAATTTGCCATTCGGAAATACAAATAAGGTGTGTTTCTGGCATAGAAATTTAAAATTAGTGAAATGGTAATTCTAGTTTTCTAACTTTTCTAATTTTTCACTCACTTTGTCGAATATGAGTTTTTTCTTCAATGGATTTATCCATAAAAAGCATCAACCACAAAACGAGGAAACGAAAAGGATAAGCTTCCTGGTATCAAACTCAATCCACGTGCAACGTAACACGTACATTATACATATAAATACACATCACCATCCATTGTTAATCACAGTTCCCTTGAGTCAACGCTAATCTAAAGAACGCTATCAAAGAATAATGAAACTAACCGTATTTCTATTGCTAGCGATGACAATTGCTGCTGTCAATTGTATTCATCTGGGTAAGTGAAGTGTGATTGAATATTGTTGAATTTGTACTGATACACGATTTTTAGGACCTTGTGGCTTGAACGAGATTAGCTCTTGTGGAAGAATCTGGTCGCGACCATGTGGATGTTCCTGTGCTCCAGGATACGTGCGGAGCGTGGTGGGAATATGTGAGACACTTAGTACCGTTGTGCATCACACGCGCTACGCATACCCAGCTTATGGCACCGGCCTTCCACTTGCCGGACCTCGTGGCTATGGATTCTGGGGGTGAAGGGAATGATTTGAAAATATTGCTTCTGTCGATGTAATGAAATAAACTTCGATTCACACAATTGTATTTTTTTCTCTCACGATTTTATAGAGACATTCATCCGTAGTTTAGTCCGTCCCTTTCTCGATTGTATTAACTTTATTAGTTATTATTTGAACTAACGAATTTGACGTCGAATAACACATCTTGGATGCAAGCAAACCGAAGCAAGTCGGAGAAAAAACTCCGACCAGAACCAGAATCGAGCCTGTAGCTCCAACTACGAGAAGTGTGGAACCAACCACATGATTATTGGAGTCTCATTGAATTTATCTACCATAAATTAAATTGAATAGTTACTGTCTATTTTGATGAATAGAAAGTCTATTTTATTTTCAATTATATCAGAATACGAAACAATGAATTAAAACAGTATTTTATGTTGTTTCGCATTGTATATCAATAAACACTACGCTCTACGCTACTGTACAGCTTATGCAATCAGAGACGATGATAACGATGGTCACGAGATTGTCTATCTGATGAAAACTTTTTGTTTACAACAATCGATCCTCACTGATAGCGATCAGCCGATCAAGGGATGTAGCATGGGGAATAACAATAACGTATTTGCCGGTTTATCAATATTACGAGACACAGCCGAATCAAACTCAACCCTGGAACACAGAAATATATACAGAACACATATATAATTAGATGGTCTAAACAACTGCGTATCATAATTTCCTTGAATCTGTGATGATCAATTGGATTTAGTTTGACAATGAAACGCGCCGTTCTTCTACTGCTTCTCGCGACCGCTATTTCTGCGGTTAGCTGCCATCCCACAGGTTTGTAAAACATGACTGAAAAGTAAAGAACTCATATTTACACTTGACATTCCAGTACTGTGTAGCTCATACGAAGTGAGATCCTGCGGAATAGCTTGGACGTTTTCATGCGTATGCACCTGTGCTCAAGGATACGTGCGAAATGAGGTGGGAGCATGTGAATCTAATGTCATCATACCAGCGACATATTACACATATCCAGTCTACTGTCTTCCACAATGTTGGTACTACGCCTACGGTTATCCATATTATGGTTGAAGATACTCTAGTCAATATAGTTCTACAATAATATGTTCAAATAAAAGGTGATTTTGACAGTTTACAGAAAAAAACACAGGAAAATTTGGAAAACTATAAAATTTATTATTGGGGGTTAAAAATCAATCCTTGCCATTTATTTTTGTAAAAGGTTATTTCATGTAAATGTTGGCCACGGTTACATTTTAGGGTATCCATACGTGAAGTCCATTTTTGAGTTACTTTTTCGAACATATCGACTGGTATCTCACCGATAACACCAGTGAAGTTGCTTTCTGGTGCTTGGTTCGATACTAGTTTATCAGCATAAACAAAAGTTTTGATATACCCCCACAAAAATAGTCCAACGACGTCAAATCGCACAATCTAGGTGCTCAATTTACTGCTCCAAAACAAGAAATGAATTGCTCACCAAACTCATTGCGCAATAGGTTCATCGTTTCGTGTGCTATCTGGTATGTGACACCGCCTCGATGAAACTTAATGTCAACCAGATTCAGTTCATGTATTTTGAGCAATAAAAAGTTGAAAGTCATTAAACGATAGAGATCACAACGGTCTTATCTTCATCTTTAAAAAAACGGACCAATTATTTCTCCTGTCCCCAAACCGCTCCAAACAGATCAATTTTGGCATGCATTGGCAGCTCTTGTATTGCTTGTGTCGGGCATCGGATCAAATATAACGGATAATATAACGTTTCCATTCGACCAAAAAAGTGCTTCATCGCAAAACTGTATTTTTAATAAAACAAAAAAAAATTCAACAGAGCATTGACAGAGCACACGCTTAAAATATAACACTAGAGAGTGTTCTGACTGGAGTATAATTTTGGGAAAGGGTTTTAATTATCTAAGGATCAGAGATGCCAACCATATTTTCGAAAAAGCTGGAAATTTTTTTTAAAAAATGTAAAAGAAAGTGTCAGAAAGTAGTTAAGAAATTTTTAATTTTCCTTATTTTGTTTGTGATCATACATTTTAACATTATACTTTTGTTTTACATTTTGTGTCATCCTAACTAATTCTAACATTCCGACTTTATGCAAAATATTGCAGATATATTAGCTTCCACTAATTATGTAATTAGTTGAATCTAATATATCTGCAATATTTTTTGTTCCTGTTCTACTTCTTAATTTTGTTTTGTTTGAATTATATGTTGAAAACAATCGTTGAACCGCGAAATTTAACAGAGTCAGAAATGTTTATTTATATTGTTATTTTCAATTTGGGAAAAGCAAAATTATTGTCATACCTTCCAATGAGTGCAAAAGAAAGAAGGATTCTGGCGTTCGTTTTCAATGAAGTCGGTAAAATCTAAGTTTCGAATCTCTCTAAATTCATTATCGATCGCAAATATTTGAAAGACTTTGTAGAAGAGGGACAATTGCCATATGCTTCCTTTCTATGACATTAGTTGGATCAATTATCGTCATTTCGATGATCAAGGATCATTGAAATTGAAATGTTTCAGAATTCGATTGCAGAGTGCAATGTAAAACCTAATTCAATTAGTCTGAATGAAATTTTACATACTGACATATATTCATTGATCAACATTTCGACCGTATCACCACATAAACATTATCCAAACTGACCTAATTTTTCTGATTGCACCGAACGTTGTTCAGATTGGTTGAATTGGTTTTCTCATTCTCATTCTCATTCTCATTCTCATTCTCATTCTCATTCTCATTCTCATTCTCATTCTCATTCTCATTCTCATTCTCATTCTTAATCTTAGCAGACAAAGAAGTAAAAACGCTCTAACTACAGCACGGATTCGATTATATACAATTTTTTAATTCTTTTCACTGTATATGATCGAGTCCTGTATATAGTCGAGTCAAAAAAATATTTTTTAAATTTGTTTTTTTTTGCATGTATTTTTCGTTTTTTGAAAATAAAAGAGGAATTTAATTTTTGATTCATCCCCTTAAAGTCAAAAAACACCTTTCTCACATCAAAAAAATAAATTTTTTCAGATTCTCTCAGGAGGTGATAGACGATCATATTTGATGAAAAAAAAATCCTTCAACGCATATGTTCGAATTTCAACAATGACAGAGTTATAGAACTTTTTTGACGTAGGACTACGTCTAACCGGAAGATATAGGGGGTGAAATGGAAATTAGGGCACTGAACAAGTAGGAAAAAAATGCAAGATTTGGAACGCTTATAACTCGAACATTCCTCAATAGATCGCAAAGGTTTTTGCATCAATTGATAGGAAATATATCTACGCATCTATCATAACGAATAACATTTAATTTTTCTTGAGATAAATAATTGAATAATTGTGAAATATCAAGCATTGTCCAAATGCACTATGTGCCCATTTTTGATTGGTCCATTTTGTGCTCCTCAAATCGTACCGACCAAAACGGGCAACCAGAGCAGCAGCGAAATAGAATGAAGCACGATTGGAAAGGAAAAAGAAAAAAAATGAACGAAACATCGGTCGCAGTCTCACACATGCGTAACTCTCGAGCCAGCCAGTCAGCTTAAAAATCCCCGCTCCGCTGCCGTAACGATCATTCTTTGTGTGGACACCGACTGGACAACATCGTTGCTGGACGAGCTGGACGGCGAGGGATCGAGTGCCTTTCTCAAGGCAAGAGGGCGGAGGTGGTAGCGCTGGAGTAGAATAGAGTAGAGTTTTCAAAGGGCCTTTCTCAAGGCTAGAGACGAATGAACTGCAAAAGTTTAAAGTCTCTATAATACAATACCTTCCTTCCGTAACGATCATTCTCATTCAAACCGTACACCACATCGGTTCACATCACAACACATCAACAAACCAACCCGAGCAGCCATGTCTGGACATGGCAAAGGAGGAAAAGTGAAGGGAAAGGCAAAATCCCGCTCGAACCGTGTTGGTCTGGAGTTCTCCGCAAGGGTAGCTAGGCCGAGCGCGTTAGTACCAGTGCACCAGTCCACCTAGCCGGCGTTATATAGTTTCGGCCGCCGAAGTGATCGAGTTAGCTGGCAAAGCTGCTCGCGACGTAAGAAAAGCCGCATTCGAAACAGAACGCATTCGGTTCGGTGGACATCAAGACAACAGGCAGTTGCAGCGAGTGGCGAGTGGCAAACGCAATCGCAAAACGGCATCAGGTAGCAGAAGAAAAAAGTTTGTTCTTTATACAAACTGCTTTGGTGGCAAATCCAGAACAAGGCGGCATCGAGGGCGTTCGAAATGGTTTTTTTTCAAAACCACGAGTACTAAGTTTTCTAAATTGGAACCATTCCATAAAACAAGGCGCTTTTCAGGGCCATTAAACCTTCCAAAAAAGAGTTTAGGAAATACAGTTCAATGCTTTCTAAAACATTATCCAAAATAATAATGAAACACAAATTGATTTTTTCATCATTTGTTTGCCACGATCTGATGAGTATGTGAATTTGGCAGTTGTTCTGAGCTTATTGATAGTTGGGGACTTTCCTGTTTATTCAATTTTCACCAATTCTTAAATTGTTTCCAGATTGAAAGTACAGTAATTTACAATTAGTTCGACATTTAGCTAATTGGACGGACATGTAATGCGACTTATTTAGTTGGACATTTTTGTAAACATAGAGATCCAAATTATGACCCCACATTGAAAGTCGACACTGTACCACTGTCATCGCAAATGTTCAATTACAGGTTAAAATCGCCTCCAATGCGACACTGAGTGGCGCTTCGGCACGTCGCATTGAATGTAATTTACTGTACAACATGTCACAAAGCTGGATGGGAAGAAATTTTCCAACTGTGAAAGCTGTGGCGAGTGGCAACAAATCGCTAAACAGGAAGGTTTAGCCGAACAAGATGGGGATATCGAGTGATAACAAAACAATAAACTCTTTAGATGGAAGATAATTTTGTGATCCTGAAAAGGACTCATTCGTTCGTCTCGTTGGACTCGCCCCTCTGACTGAGTCTGCCGATTTGTCTCTATCCTGTGAGTGTGTACCGCTAGAGTATAAAACACGCGGACCCCAAAAAAATATCTTATTTTCTTTCAAACCGTAAACCCGTGTGGTTGTACGGCATCGGCATAGTGGACGTAACAAAGGAGGACAAGTTAAGGGAAAGGCAAAGTCTCACTCGAACCGTGCAGGTCTCCAGTTCCCTGTTGGTCGCATTCACTGATTGCTCCGCAAGGGTAACTAGGCCGAACGGATTGGTGCCGGAGCACCAGTATACCTAACAGCGATTATAGAGTTTCGGCCGTCGGAGTGCTCGAGTTGGCTTGCAAAGCTGCTCACGACAATCAGAAAACCCGCATCAAGAACAGAGCAGCTTTGGTTCGGCGCTCATCAAGGCAACAATTAGTTTCAGTGAGTGGCAAAGTGTTTCTCCGGCACGTCGCATTAAATGTAATTTACTGAACAACATGTCACAAGCTGGATGGGAAGAAATTTTCCAACTGTGAAAGCTGTGGCGAGTGGCAAACGCAATAGCTAAACAGGAAGGTTTAACCGAACAAGATGGGAATATCGAGTGATAACAAAAACACAACACCCAAGGTTCTTTTCAGAACCATCAACATATTCATAAAGAGTAAACAGTAAACTAATCCATTTTCCAGGTAGATAGGTATGTATTCACGTAGGAGAAGAAAATAAAACAATATATTTAAAATATATATTTAACCAAAGCTGTCCCCTTTGTATAGTCCTACGTCACTCCGGTTATTTCCCCGACATTACCCACCCATCTTTTTTTATTTCGGACTCTGTTGCCTCAAACTGACTCTATATTAAAAAGTACGCTACGGAATACGATTCTGATGATTTCATTTGAAAGATAAGAAAATTTAGTACAGTATATAGTTGTGGAACAACTAAATTAGTGGATTTTAATAACGTTTTGGAAGTGAAAAACTAAATAGTTGATAATTTTCAATGTTCCATTATTAATTTTATCCTAAAATTTTATATTAAACTAGATTGTTTCTATCAATTAAATTGAAATTCTTTAACCGCACTACACTTTGTTCTGTGACGCTCAACTTCTATCTTCATTAATTTGGCTGCAATATCGATATAAACAATTCCTGGTGAAAATTCAAGCAACATCTTCGAAAATCACGATTTTTACCCCACTGTACATATAATAGCCACTTAAAACTCACCTTAACGTTGAAAAGTTACATTTCTTCTTGAAATAAGCCATATTTGAAATATAAAAAAAAAATATTTTTCCAAACTGTATATAATCGAGTCCAAAATTGTATATAATCGAATCACATATAATCGAGTCTGTATATAATCGAGTCGGACCTGTATATGGCAAAACTGGCGCAAAATCTGTTTGCAACGCCGTGGTTATCGAAAGCGAAAGTCAATGAAGAGAATCGATAAAAACAGACAGTTCTTCTTCTTATTAATTTCCCGACGAGGATCCACATGTATTCATCGCACCCTACCACATTATATATTCAGCAGACTCTCGAAAACATTCGGTTTTGACGCAGGACTACGTCATTCATTTCTGTACTGTATTTCTGTTTTCAAAACGAGAGCGTAAAAAAATGTAAACAGAATCAGGTAGAAGGAAAAAAATGTGTATCAAATTTGCAAATTGACCACTGCTTACGTAATACACAAATGTCTTTACAAACACAGATCGTTTCCAAGTAAAAAAAAAGTGATATTTTGAATGTTTTTTAAAGTTATTTCAAGCTTAATTCGATAGTTGGTATATACGGCTTCCATTGCATTTGCAGTTAGTAAGCGAATTGCAAAATAAAAAGTTGCCACAAGAGAATGTAAAAACAATGTTAGTAAACAAATCTGAACCATATCGTCCCGCAACACCGAATGTGCCCTGCCTAGATAGCGTCAATTACAAATCATACGGCCATTTCATCGCCTTGGAAGTTATGAAATCGCAGCAATTCAATCCACACACCCTACCAACTACACCTCTCTTATTTCTATCACATTTCCCCCAAAGTGTCAATGAATTCTGCGAAAGTAAGGTAAATGAATTTGGTTTGTCCAGTCGAAAATATGATAATGGTTTGTCCACTTTTTTGAATGCTCTAGTTCAGCGCATCTGTGTAAAATGAGGTATAAAAAAATAAAAAGTAATAAATTGTCTTTTTCATGATTTACAGTAGTTTTATAGTACATTTTTACGGATTCACATGTTTTAAAGGATTATAAAATCCACCTCCTATTGGTGTCAATACGCTCCTCATTTGAGCTAACTTTTAACCAATCACCAGATTATTGTTTGACACGTATTAAGAACTTTTCTGGATTTGTAAACGTCATGCTTGCACACCATTTGTACCAAATTTATATAGCTAACCCATGTAATTAATGCATTTCGATGACCTCAATTCTGATCATGAGTTGTCCGATTCACTAATGTTGATTTGTCCACATGATTTCTATGGCAACCGCTTGGCGCGCTGCAGTTTGTTTATGGTGTCCTTCGCGCATACCAGAAATAAAGTTTCTCTGTGTTGAGTGTGTTGAGGTGAACACTTTTAAAATGTCCAAGAAAAGGCAATATTCTGAAGAAAGCCTAAATTATGGATGGATCAATATATTGACAATAGACTTAAGCAATGAGAAATGCAACATCTACTTGAAAATTCGAATTTTGTCATTCAAAAATGGTGATTTCTAAAACCGGACAAACTATGATCATTTTTCGGACAAAACACGATCAGAGGTGTACAAACCATGATCATAATTTTTCTTTGAGGAAAATCGTTGAAAACGTAAAAAATTGAATAATTTCAACGCCTTATGGTAGTATTAGCAACCAGAGACTTGGGGCTTTTCAACAAACCTAAACTCGATTGATTATATGTGATTTTCATTAAGAAAAGTCGATTTGCATTTATTAGTTGCCCATTTACCCTACCTGTAACCAGACAATTCCATAAATTTGAAAAAATGTAAATATATTGTGTTTTAGTGGTAGATTATTAAATTCCCTATTTATTTTATTTCCTAATGAATGTACTGAATCCTTGAATTAATGTGTCTCTAAAACGAATAATAAAAATGAACTTTTGAGTATTTTTAACGATTATCTAGTATGTTTATACTGTATAATCTCTCTTTGGCGTAACTTATGTTTTATCGTAAAACTGATGTCAAATTGTTCTGATTACTTAATACGCAGCGAGAACTATTATTGAACTCTTTAAATATACCATTAAAACTGGTGCGAGTTAGCGCTATCTGTTCTCTTTGGAATGTATAAACAAAGAGATTAACTATAATTTCTCATTTATCTAATCTTTATATCTACAAATTGTCGCAATATAAAATTTTTAGGTTATTCGTAAACTTATCAATGCTGTAGAATCGTTCTCATTTCACCAATAATAGGAGTAATACGGTTTTCGTGCAAATCCCGGGTACGCATGACGAGTATTTGACAGCATACTATATTCACAAACGCCCGCCACACCTCGTATGTATCCAGGGGCACAGCCATAATCACAATATCTAGACCAATACTTCGCACAGCTTGAACCCTTTCGAACACCACAATACCCTGCAATGTTTCATAGAAAATGTTTTATTATGAATGTTTTGCATTTAATTTTAAAAATCTAATCACACCAACCTTCTGGATAACCACTAACCGCCACAACTATAACTGCCAAAACCAGATGGAACGAATACTTCGTCATCTCCTTGCTGTTTGAAGACTATTGACTTCAAGGATGTTGTAGTCGCTATACGAACCATTTTGTTTTATATCACATGCAAATGTATCATTCATTTCCCTGTTTATCGCGGAAAACAGTTTTCTATCGTCAATAATATTTCCTCAACTGCTGTCGCAGTAAAGTTGTAATAGTTTGTTCCCAGGTGACATATCAAGATTTTTCATTGAAACACCATCTTACACCATTTGATAACAATAGTAAGGAAGCGCAGAAGCAGATAATATTCCTCGTGAGAATCATAGCTGTTGCAAGATGAAGCACGTATAGCATCATATAAATAGTTTTCTCAGATTGCAAATATTTACAGTGTACTTTAGCTAGCATATCACAACAAGCCGCAAAATGATGAAGTTGACCGTTTGCCTTCTGCTTGCAATGACAATTGCTGTCGTCAACTGTTATCCTGGAGGTTGGTTCAAATTTATCTAAATAACAGGACAATGTTTCATACGGGTTGCTTTCCAGGATTGTGTGGGTTGCACGAAATCAACACCTGCGGCAGAGTCTGGTCGAGATCGTGCGGATGTGCATGTGCTCCAGGATACATTCGAACTGCGGTCGGAGTATGCGAAACTACCAGGACCATCGTACATCACGAGCGATACGCCTATCCTGGATATGCCTATGGCTACGGATACCCACTACCTGCTACCTACGGATTAGGCTACCCACTTCCTGGTTGAAATTGATTCGAGCCATATATTTTGTAGAAAGATGGGATAATCTATATTCTATGGTATTTCTATTCTTATCACGTGGTGAACGTGAGAAAACATGGCTTTTTTTAAAGAAGACTTCGTGGCAATACATTATGCATCCCAAATATATCAAGACTGTTTTTTTCCAAATATCACATTTGAATGCAACTATCTAACTCGCGACTCGTTTGAACGCCACGCTGCCCAGGGAGTCTGGAACTTGAAACTTCCAGAAAGGAAAGGACCACTAAAGATTTTTTTTTTTTTTCCAAAATATATATTTTTATAAAGGCTCATATGGCTTTAGCCTCACGGGGCCGGGAGTTCAACACTAAAGATTTGTTTCACTAAAGATTTGTTTCATTTGTTTTATTCAATTTTTTCTCCCATCCCGAATGTCCAAACATTTGCGCTCCTCCAATCAAATTTATAAATCTTTTTTTTTCTCTAACTTTCTTACCACTTACCATTTACTTCGCCAGGTGCTTGAACTCTGCCGGAACTTTCTTCGCAATCTTGCAGGATCACTTTTACAGTCACTTCTTTTCTTTTTTAGTCGTTAGACGCTTCTCGAAGATACTGATCACATGGGACATTGTGGTACTCGCGATTCTACGCTTCTTAGCGATCTTATTAGAATCAACTTTTCGAACATTTTCTTAATTGATTCGAACAATCAAGATATGCTGTAGATTTTCTACGCTGAACAGCGTCCGATATTTAGTTAAAATCAGTGCCAATACGCTGAACGAACGTTCGACGCTAACTTGTGGAACAGTTCTTCATCAAGAATTATTCTACGTGCCTTATATCGCAAAGATCAAAATTTTAGCTACAGAAGCATAACTGCCCCCAACAGCACCAAATGTCACATGAGAAAATCTCGCGAGAACTAATGCGCGAGCTCTTCTACGTGCGTACAACACATATACCTCGTTCGCATCGAAACCTGACGAGGCATTCTTGAACGCATCACAATATTTTACGGAAGAGAAGAGAAAGAGCCAAACCCAAGCTCATGTGCTTAAGCTTGTTCGCGACAGAATCTAGAACCTCAATTGAAATGAAACTAGAAGTTTAATTCATGAAACAATTTTATTTCATTTATGTGTGCATCGTTAATAATTATCAAACAAATTACCATTACTTAATTGGTCTGCATGAAAAATTGGCAAACTTTGGTGTTTACCACTGCCATGAGGTTTACTGCAGACTTGTTGGCAACCAATTTAGTTGCGTTTGTCCAAGAGCTCAATACCGCTCGATGGGACGTAATTTGGGAAGTTAGGCATGCAACGCAACGCATTCTAGAAGACCATTTAAAAATTCATAAGTATTATCAATGAAAAATTCAAAACGATCGGCTGATTTATATGTAAATAATTGCTAACCTGGCCATTTCGACTAATAACAACAAATGTCGAAATTTTGGCAATTGCAATATACAGGGTCTTTCAGATTAAACGCTCACGCAACAAATTTTAATAACTTCTACAAAAGTGAACCGATTTTGACGTAGGACTACGTCTTTCATTTCTATACCGGGGTGTAAAACCAAAGTTTCGAGAACGAAAGCGTTACGCTGGAGACCGAGATTTTGAGCGTTAATAGCTCTTAAACAACTGAACGAAATGGTATGATAAACACTTCATTTGAAAGATAAAATGTCTACGCGTCATATACTTGTTACTTTTTCATCCAAAAACTTGTTTCAATAGTCTTAAAATTGCTTTCAAAACAGGCTATTGAAATCAAAAATCGGTATATAAGCGAGCGCCGCTCGTAAACCCACTCAGTTATGATTGAACAGCGATTGGAGCATGTTGTCGCTGTTGTTGTGAAGCTAATTTCGTTTATCATGAAAGCGCTGATGAACGGTGTCACCAAGTGCCTGTTTGTGCACCTAAGGCCAAAAGGGAATTCATCAGGAGGAGAGTGATGCCACGGTTCCGCTTGAAACAACGGAGCAGCCGCCACACACACACACACACATACACGCGCGGAATTCTCGTTGCTATCATCGTTGCTGAAAAATAATCTGCCAGTTCCCCTGGGAATTGAAAAATACATTCATGCGAAATAGTTTATTTTAATGTTTTCTATCTATATAATACTGCAACCAAATACATTTGGTTTTGTTATTTTTCAATCAATCGCAATTAACAGGAAAGCTTCTGAATATATTATAAATTTTTTTTCCCCATCAGTGGAAATTTTCGTATCCAATATTGGATGCATAACATGAAAAACGGAAAATGTTTCACATCGCGAAAATCAAGTCATTTTCGAGCGATTATTTGCTTTCTACTCATATAATGCTTCGACCAAATACATTTCGTTTTCGATTTTTTCAATCAAGTGCGATCAACGTAAGACCACGTCTTTCGGCAATTTATTAGAGGTGCAATGAATCTTTAGGAATTCCCGCTCTACGCGCACTGGCAAACAATGTTTACTCAACAATTTCTCAAACTAGAAATGGGTGTTGTGAGAAAGGATTAGCGAACGCGAAAACGACAAACGGGAGAAAGATACGTTTGGAGGTTGAAGGAAATTGGCAGAAAACTTCTTCATTCTATCATTCAAATAATGTGATTCATACCACATCGTTTTGCCAGAAAGAGATTATTAATGATCAAAGGAGGAATCGAGTCCTCCGAGGAAATTACCCAGCGCAAATTAGAGTCGACTATCGATTGCGGCATTCGTACACAAATAATTTTATAATGCAGTTTCACCAAAGTGATTTCTTCGGATATATTCACTACATCATGTCATGTATTTCATATTCTTCATAAGGAAATCCATATCCATGGCACCTATCGGTAACGAATTATTATCGAAACCACGATTTTCGCTAAATGCTCCTTTCAGTTCGGCCTGTAAAAAACTTTTCTGTACTCTAATCCATCAAATTTGGAGCCCTGAAAAGGGCCGTTGATTATATGCTAAGCTAATATAGCACGCTCTCCTCGGATACGATGGGCCAGCTGGATGTCCTTGGGCATGATGTGACACGTTTTGCATGGATAGCACACAAATTGGTATCTTCGAATAAGCCTCCTGCAGCGTCATAACCGCGGAACTTTGGAAGCGCAAGTCGGTTTTGAAGTCCTGAGCAATTCCACGAACCAAATGCTGCAAAGGTAGCTTGCGGATCAGCAATTCGGTCGACTTCTGATAGCGACGAATTTCATGCGAAGTTCCCGGTCGATAGCGATGTGGCTTCTCCACCTATCCTGCTACTGGTGCGCTTATCCGAGCTGACTTCGTGTGCCTTACCACCGAATGACTAACGAGCTGTCTGCGAAAGACTAACGAGCTCGAGTCCTCACGGTGCGAGAGTAGAGTAAGAAATGAACGAAAGCAAAGGAAGCGTCATTTTATAAACCATAAAAGTATAGAATCTAAATCCCACCCTTATTATATTCGTAAGTATACAGTAAGCTTATACAATAAAGAGGTTGGGGTTTACATTCGATTCTTTTATGTTTTATAAAATGACACTTTCCTTGCTTTCGTTCATTTCTTACTCTACTCTCGCACCGTGACGACTCGTTTGTTTGGGACCAAGCAGATAGCTAGTTAGTCTTTCAGTGGTAAGGCACACGAAAGCAGCTCGGATAAGCGCACCAGCCGCAGGATAGGTGAAGAAGCCACATCGCTATCGACCGGGAACTTTGCGTGAAATTCATCGCTATCGGAAGTCGACCGAATTGCTGATCCGCAAGCTACCTTTGCAGCTTTTGGATCGTGGAATTGCTCAGGACTTCAAAACCGACTTGCGCTTCCAAACTTCCGCGGTTATGACGCTGCAGGAGGCTTATTCGAAGATACAAATTTGTGTGCTATCCACGCAAAACGCGTCACATCATGCCCAAGGACATTCAGCTGGCCCATCGAATCCAAGGAGAGGGTGCTATATTAGCTTAGCATATAATCTTCGGCCCTTTTCAGGGCTCCCAATTTGATGGATTAGAGTTTAGAAAAGTTTTTTGCAGGCCAAACTGAAACGAGAATTTTCGTTTGGATGCCATACAGCATCGAGAAAATTCCGGAAAGATCTAATCGTTGCTGAAAAATAATCTGCCAGTTCCCTGGGAATTGAAGAATACATCCATGCGAAAGAGTTTATTTTAATGTTTTCTAATTATATGGCGAACACAGCGACCAAATACATTTGATTTCGTAATTTTTCAATCAAGTGTAATTAGCTGGAAAGCTTCTTCTTTCCCATCAGTAGGATATTTTCGTATCCAATATTGGATGCATAACATGAAAAACGGAAAATGTTTCGTATCGCGAAAATTATATAATTTTCAATCGATTATTGCTCAGTCGCCGAAATTTTCATACTCAGAGAGTTCATTCTCCTCTAATTTGCCTTCCAAATTGTCATCGTAAACCACACCTTCTCTCGATTCAATCACGCACGAAAAGCATACTGAAATGATATTCTGGTGGTGAAACCGATTCATTTTTCGTGAGGCGTTGTGCACAAATTACGTAACGCGATAAGGGGGGAGGGGGTAGATGTTGCGTTACTTTCTGTTTATTAGAGATAGGAAATTGCGTTACGAAAGGGGGGGGGGAGAGGTGGTTCAAAATTCGGATTTTTAGCGTTACGTAATTTGTGCACGACGCCTGAGGACATCGACAAGACAACATCGTTACTGAACGAGCTGAACGGCGAGGGATCGAGGGATTCATTACCTGGCCTGACCTGACCTGAAATGCAATCAGTTTGTTTTAACTGTGAGGGAGCGCAGAAAAGCCGATGCTGATACTCTCGTGACCAAGAGAGTATCAGCATCGAAATACGGTTCCTCGGGAAGACATAGAAGCAGCCGCCACACACACACATACACGCGCGCAACTCTTTTCATTTGCTGGTTATCGAGAGGAAACCTGGAAAGAAATGATCGTTGCTGAAAAATAATCTGCCAGTTCCCCTTGGAATTGAAAATTACATTCAAGCGAGTTTATTTTAATGTTTTCTATCCATATAATACTGCGACCACATACATTTGGTTTTGTGATTTGTCAATCAAGTGCAGTTAGCAGGAAAGCTTCTGAAGATTATTCTTCAGAACAAGGTTTTTTGTATCCAATATTGGATGCATAAAATCTTGAGTCTCCAACGTAACACTCTCGTTTTTGAAGTCACACAAATATTTATTTATTCATTCATTCAGGATGGATTTAGATTCAACTTCAAACAAATGATCTCTAAATCAACGATAGTCCTACGTCACCCTTGCGGTTATACCATAGATATAACCCACTTCCTGTTTTTATTTTTAAAAAACGAAAATAAAGCGATAACGCATTTTAAACGGTGAACAAAATTCTCCATGCACAACTCTAACATTACGACTTCGATGCTGTTGAAAATCCGAGTTATTTCTTCCATAAGTTCTTCTAAATTTATTAACATAACAACGGTTCTTCAAGTACCCCCAGAGGAAGTAATAGACGACGAAGTTGAAATTCTTACCATAAGAGGACAAAGTTTCATTAAGGCTTCTGTTGCTCGAGTAATAACCGCGTTCTTGTAAATTGTACATCTTGACACAAAAAACCATCCAATCAGACTGAACGAGTAGCCGGATATTATCTTCTCGAAGTGGGGAAAGCAGTGTTACCACCGACGGAGCAAAAAAAATTATAAGGAGCTATTCGAATTTTTTGCGTGAACGTTTAATCTGAAAGACCTTGTAAACAAATGTTATATTTTCAGCAAGAACAGACATACGTCCGCCACTCTGCAAAATAGTTCACAAATTGTTGGTGTATTTCCGAAGTGTGTTTTCGGAGGTGTCCAGATTTTGTCGCGGACAAGCCTTACACCCCGGTCTCATCGCTTGCACATGGAAAAGTTGTGAAGGAGAGACAAGCGACACTCGTCGCTCGAAACGCACACAGAAAGTCTGATTGCAAGTCTCAAACTACAGCATTAAAAAAAATTAAAAATCCATGATTATCTTTGCTTTATTATTTACCCCCCATTGTTTGTTAATTTTTCCTGCTTTTCGTTCTTTGGCCTATCATTTTGACAATTCAATTTGAGAGGTTTGAAATTGCGACAAGATAGAAATTTGGTGTAAAAGTTTGAATTGTGGAAAATTAAGTCGCAAATTCTCTAAGCTTTATAATTAAAGTTTTTCTGTAGTATTTAATTTTTGAGTTTGTTTGAATGACAGATTGAAGTTGATTCATAGAAGAATAAGATTTCATTTGATATGACGATTTTTGAAATCGACTCAATGGTTGTAAAGTTATGATGTTTTGGAGGAAATCTTACTAACTTAATCAGCAAAAGGCCCCAGTGGCATGTGCTGTACACAAAAGACGTCTCCATTCACATAAATTTTATATTTTTTTTCCAATTCTTAACTTTCAAACTTATTTCAAGGATCAACATATCATATCTTTCCATTAATCCGCAAACATGCCTATTAGTAACTTAAAAAAACCAAACTCATAAACGACAAAAAGAGTCTTCGATTGTATATTTTTTTCAAATTTTCGTGAAAGTTGGTAGCTTGTTTTCGTTATGGTAAAACATTGAACCTGTATTTTTTTTTTGGGTGATTCGATTTTTTTCACTATTTCCCAAAAATGACTTATCAAAAACTCACTCACAAACTCACTTTTGAACCACTAAGCCGATTCAGATGATCGATACATCAAATTGAAGTTAATTAGCTAGTCTTTTTTGGAAAAATATCAAACTTGCAAGAAATTTGAATTTTGTTTTCGTAATTCTTGATTGTATCCGTTTTTATAGTTTACATGGTTTAGGGACCAACGGCGCTATATTTTTCTATATTTTTTCTTGAAAACTGGGGATTTTTTTACACACTTACATTTTTTACTCAAAATCAGGTGTGTTCTTTTTTTTCTTTTTTGAGTTATAATTTTTTAAAGTTAACCGATAGTTTGGAATATTAATTTTTTCCTCTTGTTCCTATTCTCAAAAATTCATAATATTTTAACTGCTAGAGCGATTCAGATGATGGTCATATCAAATTAAATTTGATATAACCATCAAATTTAATAATAATAAAGAATTTTTTTTGGAAAAAAAATAATTTTGTTTTCGTGATTAATAATTGTATCTGTTCATTCCGCGTCGAGACCATCGAGTAATCAGACGTATATTGTGTCACTCCGTTATCGTTATCGTTCTCGGTTACCGTTAGATGGTGTATTTTCTGCCGTGTTGTATCCATACGCTTTGTTTATACAATTCGTTTGAGCCCAACAAAAAACAAAGAGTTATCAGCAGAAAGCTGGAGTGACGATTTATTTCGCCGTGTTTTGCCATTATCCCGCATTCGGATACTGTGCGACCGCCGACAGTGCGTGTGTGTGATACACAATTTCAATTGCGGCGAGCGTCGATCACGTGTTCAACCGATCGAGAAGTTTCCAGTTCATCTGCATTGGTGTGTGCGTTTAGTGTGGACCGGAGCGTGATTGTTTGTTTAGCTATCACAGCTGTGCCTGCGACCAATCGATTGAGGAGCAGTCGCTTTCTGATTAGCTGAACTGATGTGCACTACCAAGTATTTTGTATAAATATTATTATCGTTATTATTATTTTATTGGGTTATAGAAATTATTATAAAATATTATTATAATTATCATCCGTATAAACTATGGAAGAGTGTGAGAGATCTCCAAATATGGAGATCTCTTACGATGAAAATATTGAACAATTGCCTTACACAAAATTGCAGCCTAAGACAACTTGCAGATGATGGAGTGGTGTCTGTCGTAGGATCAAACGAATCCGACCTGCAAGGACCCTTACAAGATACTTTGAACAATTTTTCAACCTGGGCCATTGGGCTAGGGATCGAATTCTCCACGGAGAAAACAGAGATGGTGGTTTTTTCTAGGAAGCATAGACCAGCAAAACCGAAGCTTCAACTTTTGGGTAAACCGATCACTCATGCTATGTCATTCAAGTATCTTGGGGTCTGGTTCGACTCCAAATGTACTTGAGGGGCCCATATTAGGTATCTGAGTAAAAAATGCCAACAAAGAATAAACTTTCTCCGTACAATTACCGGCACATGGTGGGGAGCCCATCCCGAAGATCTTATAATGTTGTATCGAACAACTATTCTCTCAGTGATGGAGTATGGCAGTTTCTGTTTTCAATCAGCTGCCAAAACACACCTCATTAAACTCGAGCGAATTCAGTATCTTTGTCTCCGTATCGCGTTGGGATGTATGCCCTCAACGCATACCATGAGTCTCGAGGTTTTGGCAGGCGTACTCCCACTAAAAGATCGCTTCAATTTATTATCTCTTCGGTTCCTCATTCGGTGTAAGGTTATGAATCCATTGGTGATCGGAAATTTTGAGCAATTGATCGAGCTAAATTTTCATTCTGGATTCATGAGTTCATATCATGAATTCACCTCTATGCAGGTTGTTCCTTCTTCGTATATTCCCAACCGTGTTTGTTTTCGTGACTACATCAATTCCTCTGTACATTTCGATCTGTTCATGAAGGAGAAAATCCATGAAAATCCAGATTATCTTAGATTGGGGTTCGTTCCTGCGATCTTCAATGCAAAGTATGGGCGTATCAATTGTGATAATATGTACATTACTGATGGGTCCTCTATGAATGAGTCCACAGGATTTGGAGTGTTCAACGTATTTTTTAGCACCTCACACAGTCTTCAGAATCCTTGCTCGGTATATATTGCTGAATTGGCAGCGATATACTGGGCGCTGGACAGCGTCGCCTCACGACCTGTTGAACACTATTACATTGTAACGGATAGTCTTAGCTCTGTCGAAGCTATCCGTTCAGTGAGGCCGGAAAAGCACTCGCCGTACTTCCTTGAGAGAATACGAGAAATTTTGAGTGCTTTATCCAGATGCTGTTATGTGTTACCTTTGTCTGGGTCCCTTCACATTGCTCAATTCCGGGTAATGAGAGGGCTGACTCATTAGCAAAGGTAGGTGCAATTGAAGGCGACATTTATCAGCGTCAAATCGCCTTCAATGAATTTTATTCTTTAGTTCGCAAAAATACCATCGCTAACTGGCAACGCAAGTGGAATGAAGATGAATTGGGCCGGTGGTTTCACTCGATTATCCCTAAGGTTAACCTCAAACCGTGGTTCAAAAGTCTGGACTTGAGTCGGGACTTTATTCGCACCTTCTCCCGACTCATGTCCAATCACTGTTCGTTAGATGCACTGCTCTTCCGTTTCAATCTTGCCAGCAGTAATCTTTGCGTTTGTGGCCAAGGTTATCACGACATCGAGCACATTGTTTGGTCGTGCGAGGTGTATCTGGCCGCCAGATCGAATTTAGAAAACTCCCTTCGGGTCCGAGGAAGACAGCCCAATATGCCGGTGAGAGATGTGTTGGCTCGGTTAGACCTTGATTACATGTCCCATATATATGTTTTCCTTAAAGCTATAGATCTTCGTGTGTGATTGTCTCTACATCCTTATACCCTCCTTTCCTTCCTTCGCGGGTAATTCGTCCCCTTGCTATAAATATTAGAATAAGTTGAAATGTAAATACACTATAGATATACGAATAGATTTAAGAAATGAGTGTTCATCAACATTGTTACAATTTCCTTATATCTCATCCTTCTCCTAAAAATATGTCACCCTCCTAAACTCGAGTACACCGCGAGTAATCGGTTTTCCACCTTACTAACCATAGATGTAAGAAAAATTGTTTATATATATAGTTTTAAATTATATTTAAGAATTCGGCTCCTTTAAACTTAAATAACTGAGCCTGTAAAAATAAACGAATTAATAAAAAAAAAAATTGTATCTGTTTTTTAAAAATAAAAAAAAATATTTTTTTGCAAGTGTGAAATTATTGCCTTAAATTAAGTATGTCGATTATCTGAATCGGTTCAGTAGATCAAAAGTCATGAATTTTTGAAAATCGTTATTTTTGGAAAAAAGTAGAAAATAATTTTTTGAACCATCGGGTAAATTTGAAAAATCATAATTTAAAAACGAAGAAGAACACATTTTTGGATATAATATCTAAAAAAAAAATTTGGCATAGAAATCTCAACTAAGTACTAATAAAAATGACGCAAGTAATACTACGTTGAGACGGTGAAGTTCCTCTAGGAACGTTAGTGCCATTGAAGAAGAAGAATATAAAAAATCCTCAGCTTTCGAGAAAAAATATAAAAAAATATAGCGCCCTTGAATGAAACTATAAAGAACAATTACGGTCAATAACTAAGCAAACAAAATAATTTTGTTTTGCCAGTATACTATTTTTTCATCTGAATCGGTTTAGTAGTTGAAAAGATATGAATTTTCGAAACACTCTAAAATGAAATGGGATCTAATATTTAACGATAAGGAACAAAAATACCAATTTACACGAAAATCTGAGAAACACTATGTCAGTTTGGTATGGAATATATATACTACTAAAAAATATAGTTTGGTGTTAATTTCCCCGGCAACTAAAAAGCTGATTACTAGAAACTAATTGACGTTAACGTTTCATTACCTTGTAAATTCTAGATACAATACCAACATAGGGTATTTTAAAATAATGAAAATGGCTTTTTACGGCGTGTGTTCGAACCTGGAAAAAAAGAAATTTATTCAGGAATAATATTTTTATGTTGTTTTTTAAGCGCACATACATTATTTAATCGTATAATTATTGTATCATTCAATTTTTTACGATGAGAATGCTTTAAAATATTTCAACTGATGCTCTTCTTCTTCTTCTTCAATGGCACTAACGTTCCTAGAGGAACTTCGCCGTCTCAACGTAGTATTACTTGCGTCATTTTTATTAGTACTTAGTTGAGATTTCTATGCCAAATAACACGCCTTGAATGCATTCTGAGTGGCAAGCTCTACAATACGCGTGATCACAGTGCAAGTCGGATGAAATTTCTTTGACGAAAAATTCGAACCCGAACACCCGGCATGTTAGTTATGACGCTAACCACTCGGCCACGGGAGCACTGATGCTCTTATCACATTTTAATTTTTTCATTTATGTTCAGTTTTTATGGCGAAGCTTCATTCGTAAATTACACATTTGTCATTATTGGTGATATACCACCATAAATGTTGTTATGAATAGCCTAGCAAGTTATGATTACAATACATATGAGTTTATTTTGATAATGCGTACATACATACATAAACCGATAAAAATGCATTATAATATTTGTCCACAGCGTTTCAGCGTCTATATGTATATTTTATTCAATTTTCAGTTCGTAATTTCTATCCCATTCGCGTGTTTATCATGATGATGGTAACATTAATAACATTATATACGAACCTCCCACCTTATATTAGGCTGTCAAAAAAGTCCTTCGGTATTTATTTTGAATTTTCATTTGTTCATAAAATTAGTTACAATCATCTGTTTTAAGGGGGTATTCTAGTCTAGAAATCTGAAAAAATCGAAATTTTTTTTTACCATATTTCTGTAGTTTAGGCATTCAAGAATATACTCTAGAAAGGACTTATCGAAAATCCTATTATTTACCTAGTTAGAGCCATCTTAGTGATGTGGTATCTAACCTGTTACGGCCATCACAATGAACTTCAAACGCGTTTCTCTCGGAACTAGTTTTTTTCTAACTGGCGTACACGATATCTCAAGTTCTACTGAACCGATTTATGTCAAATTTATATGAAAATAATCTGCATACATCTCTCTATCGCATGAACCAATAAAAAATTATAACTTTTTAATTGTACTATTTTGAAAAAATCGGTAAACGCAAAAAAAAACGTTTTAAACAGCATTTTTGTTTTCAAACGGCCGCCATTTTGTTAAAACCCATGTTTTTGACTTGTCCGAGGTTCATGCCAAAGCGACATTTTTACTGATTCAGAATCTGTTCGATTTTTTTGTTTCAGATAACCAGAAGGACTGGAATCGTGTACGCCATGGCACAACTTTTTTTAGAACACCCTCACTTCACCAGCATGTAACTATTCTAATTATGAATATTTTTTTTCCGTCCTATTTTTGTTTTATTGTTGAAAGATAGATAAACGAATAATGATATAATGGATAGTAAAAATATTCTTTGTTTTATTTTTACGGAGTTCGAAAAAACGTCCGAAATTCGTGTCTCTACACTAGAATACCCCCTTAAGTCAAATATGCGCCGTTTTGTTCGATGACTTGTTCCCAACGAGATGCCAACTTCATAATACCCCTGTTATAGAAGCTCGCTTCCTTATTGGCAAAAAACTCGGATAGCCAATTTTCACAGGACTCTTTTTTGGCTAACTTCTGACTACCTAGCTCGTTCGCCATGGACGAAAACAGGTGGTAGTCACTTGGTGCAAGGTCCGGACTATACGGCGGATGCAAAATAACCTCCCATCCGAGCTCCCGGAGCTTCTGGCGCGTCACCAAAGAAGTGTGTAGCCTGGCGTTGTCCTGATGGAAGACAATGCGGTCTCTGTTTATCAAAGATGGCCTCTTCTTCATGGGTGCTACCTTCAAGCGGTCCAGTTGTTGGCAGTACAGGTCCGAATTGAGCGTTTGGCCATAGGGAAGCAGCTCATAATAGATTATTCCTTGACAATCTCACCAAACAAACAGCAGAACCTTCCTGGCCGTTAATGAGGGCTTGGCCACCGTCTGAGCCGCTTCAGCGGGCTTCGATCACGACCGTTTGCGCTTCACGTTGTCGTAAGTGACCCACTTTTCATCGCCAGTCACCATCCGCTTCAGAAACGGGTCGATTTTGTTGCGATTCAGCAGCGATTCACATGCGTCGATACGGTCAAAGATGTTTTTTTGCGTCAACGTGTGTGGCACCCATACATCGAGCTTCTTTGTGAATCCAAGCTTCTTCAAATGGTTAATAACGGTTTGATGACTTATCCCCAGCTCTTGGCCGATGCTACGGCTGCTACTATGCCGGTCTTTCTCGGCTAATTCAGCGATTTTGTCGCAATTTTCGACGACAGGCCTTCCGGAGCGTGGCGCATCTACGACGACTTCTACACCAGAACGAAAACGTTGAAACCATCGTTGTGCGGTGGAAATAGAAACTGTATCGGGTCCATAAACTGCACAAATTTTATTGGCAGCTTGAGATGCATTTGGTTTTGCTCCATATTTGCGACACTATAACTCACGAACGACTTAACCAAACAAAACACTGTCAAGGACTATATTATAGCGCGCAAAAATACCTTTCCAACAAGCTATAGTATGACTCGATACAATGAATACAACTAGAACTACGCGCTTACAACGACACCTCGCGGAAATACCGCAGGACTTTTTTGACAGCCTAATATTATAGATATGGGCATTTAAAAGACTTATTTTAATAATGTAAAATAATTTCAATATGCAAAATCATTAAATTCGCACTGACCAAATGTTACGATTCATAAAAACAGAAATTAAAAAAACCCGAGCAACTCTGACATCTTCATGCCATTGCTCCGTTTTTGGACGACGAAGAAGAGTAAGAACCAGTTGTATGATTTTATCTCAGGTAAGCACCAAAAAAATGTAAGAATATGTATCGATATCGCCAACAAACACGGCAACTAATAAAGAAAGACGGGGTCAAAAAGTGCAAATAAAACAGTAGTAAACGACCAACGGATCGTACAGCTTCCCAGCAGAGATGCAAACAATCCTGATTTTTCAGGATTTCCCAGACTTTTTTGTACGTTCCCTGATAGCCTAACAAACATTGAATTTTACCTGTTTTTCCTGATTTTTTTAACTTCATCAGAATAAAAATTATCCGCAACAAAATATACTGGGGTCTCTGCTAATGTGTTCCTAATTGAAATTGAGAATTGTCATCTTAGAGAGATAAAGAACTCTCCGATCCGCGCTTGTATAATGTTCGTACTTTATTTTGTTTATTATTTATCAATTATGTAACGATTCACGTTATCGGAAAAAGTAGTGCCGGCTAACGACTTTCCACCATCAAGGAAGTAGGAAGTCCGGAACAAGAAAATTTTGATAGTGCCAGAGTGCATCGAAAGCAAATAGAGAAGATAGAAAAAGATTGTTATAAGAAATAAAAGGTTAGTGGGAAATTGAAAAGGAAAGAATTATTAGTAATTTAATATTTAATTTATAGAAATTATAAGAGAAAAGATAAGAGAGCTAAAAGGAAGAAGAGAACCGGAGGAGAGAAAAAAAGGTAAAGTAGCGTATTGGCGAGAATCAAGACTAAGCAATAATGCGCTGGACAGGTCCTTTCAGCCTGCCTTTTTTTATATTTCATCTTTTTCTCCGCCGAGACGTGTGGTACCCGCCATTGAGAAAAGGGACGTTCGACTGCAATTTCCGCCATTGATAGTCGACGTCGAATAAGGATACCGGAACCAGAAGAGGCATATCCACGCTTGGAGGTTACAGCGGGGATTTTATCCCGTTGAACGACGGAGAAAGAAGAGAAAGAATACACGAAAAGTACTGCAAGTATAAAATCATAAAATTTTGTGACGTCACAATCAGGACAGAGGAAAAAGTGATAGGGAAAATAGGATAGGGTCAGAAGTAAATTAAAGAGTAGATTTAAAAGGAAGGAATAAAAGAAGAAAATTGTAAGAAAATTACATTTATCTCCTCTATTGCGGTTTTGGAAATTCCCGTTTTCCGGACTCGAAAGGAGTCGCCAGCCCTCGTCCTCGATTGGTCGGCGGAGTTGGCTAGCATTGCTCGACCTTTGAGAGATAGTTGATTGTGGGAGTAGTTGGTGGGTTTAGAGGAATGCGTGGGTCTTGTGGAGAAGGATAAAACCGACACTGCTCCTTTTTGCTGGAGGAACAGCTGTTTGCGAGTGACCGGTAGTAAGTGAAACGACCCTGAGGAATGGAAATCCCTAATTAGAGCGTTTCAGAGTACAAACCGAGCGGTACCAAAATTTCAGGCCAAATAGTGCTCCCAAACGTTTGGCACGTTCTTGATAACCCTTATGACATTCCTACGCAAATGCCAGTGAACAGTTTCTCTCCGACTCTTGGCTTAAGGCTTTCGAATCGTGGCCAATGTTACAACGTGGACAGTACGCACCACACGGTATGTAAATTCAACACATTAGCAAATTTACATGTGAACCACAATGGGTTTTCTAAGGGACCTTTCACAAATTTTCTCCCCTTTCCTCTCGCATAATGATTTTTTTTCAAAAACACAAATAAATGACAAATTTATAATGTTGTTCTTGTTATTGCCAACACATGGGAGATAAAAAACCACAAAACCCGTCCACTATGCGCGCTGTAATGAGTAAAAACGTTTGTTCCATTGCTAAACGAACCATTCTTTAATTCATCATAATGTTTTTTCGATAGCTTGGTCCAATTTTTTTTTGAGATATGAGTTGTCAAATAAACATAAAATGTGATAAACCCCTGAAATAAAATTACTTTTATCAATAGTTATTCTCGTATTTATTGTGTGCAATTTGCAACAGCTATAATTGTGTCATTACAAATATGCAATGCATATCAACTTGAAAATTACATTATTCACATTATCGGTACTATCCATAAAACCCATATGCATATCTCGGATAGGAATAGCTAGTAAGCAATGACTGCGTTGTGATGCTGTATCCACAAATTCCTGTCACAGTGCGCACATATCCAGGAGCACATGCGCAACCACACGATCTGGAACGAACTAATCCACAGGTGGACACTTCGCGCACACCACAAAGTCCTGAAATATTGGAAAAATAATTAGAATGGTCTACGAGAATTGCGATCGTATCATACAAACCTCCAGGATAGCAGTTGACCACTGCAATGGTCATCGCAAGCAGCAGGACAATCGTAAGCTTCATCATTGTGTCGTCTTCTGAAGATTTGCAAAGACAAGAAGATAATGATTGGATTCGAGCGATGGGAGGTTTTTATATGTCTAATGCACGTGCTCTGGCTCGAGTATTGAAATTGATGTGCATTTCCTCATTCCATTAATCTTTAACAATGGCATTATTGGTTCAGTGTATACAGAACAATACTCGAATTTATCGCGATCGACCATCCTGATGAGCTAGACATCTTCGATTTTGGTGAATATTTATATGTGAGGGGCTCAAAATGAAAGGTGCGTAAGTGACATCATCGATTTGTCTACATCGACTCTCGCTTTTGGTCATAACATAGCTGCAAACACATTCCCAGCTGTATTTGCCAATGTGAAAGATAGGTCAGAACCTCATCTATCAGATTCTATAGCAAACTCAAATTGGAACGCTTTTGCAGTTGAGTTATTAACTATAGACAAAGTTGATGAAGAGAAATCGATCAAAACACTTACACTCCTTTACTTCTGAGCCCCTCATGTGCACCACCATGTCTAATTCTATTTGGTTGAAGAAAAAGAAATCCATTATTTTTTTCTGTAGATGACACGAATCTTGTTTTCGTCGTTCTGGAATTTTTTTATATCAAACTTGCACAATGCTCTGCCCACAAAATTGACGAAAGTGTCGATAAAATAATGGCAATCGTCGACTGCTTTCGTCACAGTTTCGATTTCTCAGCTAAACATTACACGAACCTTTTGGTGCCACATCAATAACCGTCTGGAGGACGCAATTGCTCAAAATCTTATTGTTGGATTTGTGTTCCATGGAACGAAATTAAGTCACATACACCGACACATACAAATTCGCACGTCCGCCAGACTGGATTCTAGTTGTTCCTAAGGCAAAAGATTTTTCTGGCAAAAAATTCCCCCAAAAGGACCTGATGGAAATCGACTATCCCAGTGTTTTGCCACTATAGACCAGGGTTTCTATAAGAGCGCCAGATTGCAAGATGACAACAAACAACAAAAAAGCCTTGAAGTTAAGGGAAAAATATTAAGTTGAGGAAAAATAAAGAATGAAGAATGAAGAAATATTTTTGAAATCTACGTAAGGTAAATGATTTTGGTTCAGCAAACCTTTGTCAAATCAGGTATTCGAATGTTTCAAAACATATAAATAAAATTGTCTTTTTCATGATTTACAGTAGTTTTATAGTATATTTTTACGGAATCACATGTTTTAAAGGATTATAAAATACACCATCTATTGGTGTCAATGCGCCCCTCATTCGAGTTAACTTTTAATTGATCACCAGATGATTATTTCGCACGTATTCAGACCTTTTCTGGATTATAACACTTACAAATATTGTAAACATCATGTTTGCACACCATTTGTATCAAATTTTCATTGCTAAACCATTAAATTAACGCATTGTGATGAACTCAATTCTGATCAAGAGTTGTCCAATTCAAAAATGTTGTTTTGTCCACATTATATCTATGGCAACCGCTGGGCGCGCTGTAGTTTGTTCATTGTGACCTTCGCGCATAGCAGAAATAAAGTTCCCCTGTGTTGAGTGTATCACTTTTAAAATGAACAAGAAAAGGCATTATTCTGAAAGAAAGCCTAAATTATGAATGGATTAATATGATGACAGTAAACTCAAACAATAATAAATGCAACATCTGCTTGAGAATTCGAATGTTTTCATTCAAAAATGGTGATTTCTAAAACCGGACAAACCATGATCATTTTTTGGACAAACCATGATCAGAGGTGGTCAAACCAGGTCATTTCTCTATGAGGAAAATCGTTAAAAAACATAAAAATTTGAATAAATTTGAATAACAACCAACCTTGCCTTATGGTAGTACTAGCAACTAGAGACTTGGGGCTTTTCAACAAACCCAAACTCGTATCAATTATATGTGATTTTCATGAAGAAAAATCGATTTGCATTTACCAGGTGCGTAAAAATACCTCAAATCGGACAAACCAAGATCATTTACCCTAATTTTAATCAAGAATCCACCAACTTTTGTCAACATCATGAAAAAGTAGCATATTTCAGTGAAATAACCTTTTTGTTATCCTTCAAAGCACACCTAATGTTCATCGTAGTCCATTGTAGTGTTTTTGATCCCTAAAAATATAATAAATTGATTACTACTCATACTTAAAGAAACTTCAAAATTAGCAACAAATTTACATTATGACTATTATTAGGAATTGCTTATATCAATCTACCTATTCAAATTTGTGAAACCATAGATTGAATTATTTTCAGCTGAATTCATGCTAAACCCATGTAAATTTACAATGTGTGCACATAACATTTGTATTAATTTATTTTTAAATTACTTTGTGAACCAAACAATGGATTCTCTTATCCATTGAGAAACAACATGTACAGTCAACGACCTTCAGCAACAACTAGTAATACTTATTTTCCACCTATGGTCGATATGACACGTGCTCAGTAAGTATAAACAAACTTCACATGAATGACTAGTACAACGTTCCTGCGAGATATGAGTACAATGAACTAGATGTCGTGCTACCGCTTGGAATGCCGATTACTTTCATGGTCTGCTACGGCGGAAGTAGGTGCCGAATAATTCCTTAGATTTTGATAGTTCATAGCGGCCATTGAGGATTTGAAAAATCAAACATTGGCTCTCATTTGTCTTCTGTCAGGCCTGCTGTTTATTCAAGACCGCCGATTGGATCGAGAGTTAGCAGATTGGGCGTTTGATGAGATGGAAATCGATCCCGGTTTTTATCAAAAAATCTTGTTTTCATATGCCATATAGCCGTGCAAATGTTATCATACAAAATTTCCGTTAATGATGTGAAGCAACCCCACAGGTGATTTATGAAACACCATTGCACCCATAAAAACTCATAGTTCGATACGCACTCTGGTACGGTTATTTCTTCGGGTCGAATTGCTGAGGGCCACAAAGTTACAGTAAACAAAATCTTTTATCATTATTATTTTATTACAAAATCTATTTTATTATTATTTTATTCACGAAATACCCTCAACATAGTAATATTCCATCTCAACGAAAATACTTTGCAGTAAAAGATCTTTTTCTGGAACGTTGTTATTGGGTTCGCTATTAAATTGAGACGTTTTTGAAGTTTAATGAAAGTATAAAAAACACTTTTCTCCCATTATATTTTATCCACTACGCATTCATACATCAAGTTATTAATACAGCCATTCCATGCCAAACCGATATAGTGGCTCTCAGATTTCCACGAAAAGTGGTAGTTTTGAATTTTATCGCAAAATATTAGACCTTGTTTTATTTTTTCGTTAAGGAAACCATTTCTATTTTAGGGTGGTCTGAAAAATAATTTTTTCCACTTTTTCTCAAAAATGACATTTTTCAATAATTCATAACTTTTGAACCACTGAACCGATTTAGATGATCGACCTATCAAATTGAAGCCAATAACTTTGATTTCAATTGGATTCCAGTCGCATAGGTCTAGCCTAGCCACATAGGATTATTGAACGAAGACTTCAAACATGTTAAATTTGACAAATTATAACTCAAAAACGAAAAATAACATATCTGATTTTCGTTTATATTATGTAAAAAAACCTCAGCTTTCCAGGTACAATATAAATATATATATATATATATAGCGCTCTCTATCTTTGACCGAGAAAACTATGAAAAACTAACTCAACCAATAATTACAAAAATGAAAATCGCAAAAGTAATATTTTTCCAAAGAAAACTAACTCATAGGCTTCAATTTGGTATGTCGATCATCTAAATCGGTTCAGTAGTTCAAAAGTTTTGAATTTTTGTAGTGGGAAGAAGAGGGAAAAATTGTTTTTTCGAACCATCCGTTAACTTTGAAAAATCATATCTCAAAAACGAAAAAAATAGCATCTCTGATATCGCAATATGTTTTGTAAAAAATCATCAGCTTTCAAGAAAAAATATTTAAAAATATAACGCCCCCTACTGTCCAAGATTGTATAGGAGACGTAATCGTCAACACCATCAAGGTGTTGTACTATAGGTGAACCGCAATGTCAAAATTGCTGTTCGGCCATTGCTCGTGAAAAAACAAATTTGTTTACAAAAAAAATCGTATCTTTTGGTGACAAATGCATTCGTTGGCAAAATAGCTGCTCGCGCTTTACTGTCGAATCATAACAATGCAGAAGGATGTTTTTAGTATATCTTTTCGCTTCAAGTAGGGCAATCAATGCCTTCCTTCCCAAGCAAAATGTACTTCTGTTTGACTCCCATCGGCGGGGAACGGAGTACTATCAGCTTACGGCGATGGCGACAAGAAATAACGCTGATTGTGGCTCCACTGATTTCGTTCAGGGAGGAGGAGAATGTTGTGCATATAGCGGGAAGGAGATTACCAGATCCAGAAGATCCGGAAAAGACCGTTACAAGTAATTGGCTAGAGCAAAAGGAGATTGTGCACTATTTTTCCTTCAGTTATTTTCCTCGGCGAGTTGATATGAAACCATAACCACACACCCAAACAAAATGTAAATAATTCTGAAAGTTACGTCTCGCTACTCGTCTCACGTCATGTCCTGAAAGTGTCAAGAACGAAACACCTATAATTCAGCATCTTGAACACCATTAGTGTTGGGAAAACGTATTTTTGTTGTTTTTTGGCCTACTATGGTCATGCTATGCAAATTTCCGATAAAATGATCTGTCCAGTTGAAGGATATTATCGTCAAAAAGAGGGCCTAGGTGCTTTTGCGGGTTAAAATATATTTTTCCATTTGGAAAACGCTTACGTCTATTTATGCGGACAATCAATCGTTTCAATGAACATTTGTCCGTATAGCTAGACGTAATCACCAGGTTGCTCTGTTAGTAGCGTTAGTATTTACAATTCCGATAATAGTCAAAACGTCTCCGTCGGTAGTTTCAGTTGTTATCGGATAAAATCAAAAAGGTTTAGAAGAAATTTAATGAAATGTCTGGAAAAGGTGCTCTTGATTTGTTGCGAGTCTATGATAGTACTTTTTTCCTGAAGAATACTCTGGGAGAAGAACAGCAGATTCGTGTTTTTTCAATTAATTGAATTTGAATCTGCAATGTTGGTAACTTTAGCAACATGATTTACCGATATCACGATCAATCGCATAAAGATGGTGTAGTGACTTACTCCAACGGTATGAGTGAATGCTGAGTATGTGGAATAATTCAATGTTGAATCCGAGGAGTTATAATTCTAAGAACCAATATTATTTTAATTTTACTACTAATCTGGTTGTTTCATTATCTACTTTAAGATTCAAATGCAGAAATTTAGGTAATTATAACATTAAAAAACACAATTGCTTCTCTTTGTTCATCGTGTACAGAAAATAGTAATTATATGAGCAGCGTTTCAATGGTTCCTTATATTCATCTATTAGAAAACACTAAGTAATAAGACACTATCGTGACAGACATGTTTGGACGCTACAAAGCATGTGATTCAAATGTAGATTTAGCTTATAGCACATAATACTAACAATTGTTGATTTTCGAACGGTGTATGAAAGCTGTATGGAACTTCGCCTGTTATGCGGACAAACAGTGATTTTTCGGAAACGTTTTTTTCAAAATTCATCAAATGTTTTCGAACAAAAAATGTTTGTTTGCATGTTGAGCAAACGTATTACATTGTGTAGAATGCGAAACAGCGAAAAAGTCGATTTTGTTAATTTTGCCGTTTACGTCTCCAACTCCGTCTCCATTTGGCCGTTTACGTCTCCTACAAACTAGTTCAAAGACATGAAAACAATAAAAAATGATCATAATCAATAATTACGAAAAAATCCATTCTTTCAAGTTCAATACTTTTTATTTTTTATGAGATTAGGCCATTGGCTTCAATTTGATATGTCGATCATCTAAATCGGTTCAGTGGTTCAGAGGTTATTAAAATTTTTTGGAAAAAGTCATTTTTCGGAAAAAATAGATTTTTCGGACCACCCTAAAATGGAAGTGGACACCCTAATGAAAAAAATAAAAAATAAGGGTCTAATGTTTTGTAATGAACAAAATTACCACTTTTGACGAAAATCTGAGAACCACTATATCGGTTTGGCATAGAATGACTGAATAATTAGATACGATATTCCAAAACAAAAAAAAATTTAGCTTTATCATGCTAATTATATAACCTTGGAAAGATCAATAGGAATGCAGCCAAGCATCAGTCATTGTCCTCCTCTGAGCTTCGAATAAATTGCACCGATATTTTCACTGTCACGGATTACCAGGATGAGGAAATGCAACATGCTACTGAAACAGGAGATACAGCACGTACGCAAGACCTATAAAAACCTATCTACACTCGAAACCAATCATTATCCTCTTGTCTTTGCAAATCTTCGGAAGGTCGCACAATAATGAAGCTGACGATTGTCTTGCTCGTTGCGATGACCATTGCGGTGGTGAACTGCTATCCTGGAGGTTTGTTCAATACAATCTTGCGATTTCATGAGTTTGTAGAAAATTTAAATTGTTTTTTTCTCTCATTTCAGGATTATGCGGTGTGCGTGAAGTGTCCACCTGTGGATTAGTTCGCTCCAGATCATGTGGCTGCACATGTGCTCCTGGATATGTGCGCACTGTGACAGGAGTTTGTGGATACAGCATCACAACGCAGTCATTGCTTACTACCTATTCCTATCCAAGATATGCATATGGTTTTTATGGGTGATACCAAAAATATAAATAGGGTAATTTTAAGCTGATTTGTGTTTATCATTAGTACCAACACATTTACAGATATTCGAATCATATGCAGCAATTGTGATAATAACAATAAATATAGTTCAATTTTACACTCAAGAGTCGTTTGAAAATTTCTCGAAAACCCAAATAAAGATACATCCATCATGTTTCTGTGAGTGTCGATCAATTAGAATATTTATGAAACAACTTTTGAAATGGATAGATAGAATTTGGAGCTTTTGAGATTTCAAAAGGGCATTTTTTTCTCGATTTCTTCGGAAGAGAAAATTAATTGAGCTCTGCAAAATTAGAAAAAAAACATGTAGCATAAAAAAAATTCAAACAAAATATTTCATAGCATTTGGTTAGCACCGAATTTTGTAAAAAAATACATCTCAAATCGAACAAAGTTTCAACTACTAAGGTTTAGGGTCGATATAATTTGGCAAAAAATTAAAAAACTTTTTCACAATTCCATTTGAACCGACGCGTTCCTGCATAAGGTAGGAAATCAAATCATGAAAATCTAGCAGGGAGTATTTTTGCTGAAAGTTTTTGTTCTTAATAAAGAGATAAATAGATATTAATATTTTTCTAAATAAATTGAATTAATTTTTTGTACCTGTATTATTGTTTCAATGTTTTAATGGATCGAACTCAGTGGTTTTTAGGTCCGTTCTAGATCTTATAAAAATATAAACTTTTGTCGAAGACGTCAACTTTCTATCTTTTATAGTTTCTGGAGTATAAGGCATTTTTATATGGAGACTCCAGATAAAATAATGTTTCATTCATAACATTTTTGTGTGTAAATTCTTGCGTTTGACATGTTTTTGGCGTGTTTCTAGATAGAAAAAAGTTTGTAGAATATGTAAATCGCGAAAATTTATACATAAAAATGTTACGAGTAATTTTTTCAAAGAAAACATGGAAAAGTTGTTGTTGGAAAAACTCTTTCCTTGTAAAATAATCTTCCGAAATATAGGTGACTTGTTGGAAATTATAAAGGCTATGCACATATTTTTTCTGAGAATTTTAACGAAATAAGTTTTCGAAAAAATATAAATTTCAATTGTAATTTTTTTTCAGTGTAATTTTTCTTCAAATTTTTTTTGATATTTTGTATGAAAATTCATGTAATTTCCTACATTTTATTCTATGACCAGAATTTTTTAGATACCGTTCTGAATCATATTTCGGACACTTTGTTCTAATATCTTGAAATGCTTCATGCACTGATGATATAACTATAAATTTAATATCACAATTGCTTCTTAAGAGTTATCCCTTGGTTTCACTATCACTTCGTTTGAGAATAACATTTGGATTATCACATAGTAGGAAAAAATTCAACAACACCACTCATTATCGTTTATGTTTGACGTTTGTTTTGCGTGAGCACGTAGAATTTACCCGTTCATACGTATTTAAATTTCTCCCGTGTTTCATCAGTTCTCATCATCGTTAACAGTTTACTGTGATTGCTTGGTAAGTGTTTCGCAGTTGACTATAAAATATTATCAAGTGTAATGTAACTTTCGTCCATAAAATTACAAAACAAAGTGTCCGAAATTTGAATTCAATCTGTCCGAAATTTGATCTAGTGTCCGAAGTTTGATTCTTATTCGCTTCATTTGAAAAGCATTTTATTCGACGATTTTAGTATATTTTCAATCAAATAGGTACCAAAGTAGAAAGCTTGAAAGCATTTTGAACTAATTTATTAAAAATATCTACCAAATAATACCTGTGCATAAAGTTAAGATCTGTTTTCTGCATCATAAAGGGTGTGTCACATCAAATTGCATCACGGAAAAAACGCTGTAGAAATTTAATTTTTAGGAATTATATCTTCAGCTTTCGCTTATAATCAGATAAGAGTGTATAGATCACGTTGGCCATGCTTCACTGTCAATTTTTCGCGCAACCAATATTAATAATTCCAACGAACAGTCCAACGAAAAAGAGCGTCGTGAATTAATCCTGCGCACTCATTTCGAGAATCCGGAGTTGTCACATCGGGACATCGGTAAGATGCTGGGAATCGTCCAATCCACGGTCAGCAGAGTACTAAAACGATACTTCGAGAACCTAACCATCGACCGGAAGGTGAAGAACGGCAAAAATGGATGCTCCGTCAGTGAAAAAGATCACAAGCGCATAGTTAAGCAGTTAAGACGTGATCAGAGAAGTTCGGTCCGGGATGTCGCCAATAAGCTGAATTTGTCAAGTTCATTCGTCCAGCGGACCAAGCAGCGGGAGGGCCTGCGTACATACAAGGTTCAGAAGGCTCCTAACCGCGACGAAAGGCAAAACATGGTGGGGAAGACGCGAGCCCGGAAGCTGTACACCGAAATGCTGACGAAGCCGCATTGCCTGGTAATGGACGACGAAACCTACGTCAAAGCGGACTTTCGTCAGCTGCCGGGCCTGTTGTTCTTCTCCGCAGAGGATAAATTCAGCGTTCCGGAGGAGATTCGCAAGCAGAAACTATCCAAGTTTGCCAAAAAGTACATGGTGTGGCAAGCGATCTGCTCTTACGGAAAGCGGAGCGCCGCCTTCGTGATGACCGGCACGGTAAACGGGCAGGTTTACCTTAAGGAGTGCCTACAGAAGCGCTTACTACCACTATTGAAGCAGCACGAGGGCCCGACCATCTTCTGGCCGGATCTCGCTTCGTGCCACTATTCAAAGGACGTGTTGGAGTGGTACGAAGCCTTCGTGCCAAAGGAAATGAACCCGTCCAACGCGCCGGAGCTTCGCCCAATAGAGAAATATTGGGCGATTATGAAGCAGGCCCTCCGGAAGAACCCAAAAGTTGTCAAATCGGAGGCGGACTTCAAGAGAAAATGGATTTCTATTCAAAAAAAAACTACAACCTGACGTTGTACAGAACCTTATGGACGGGGTAAAGAGGAAGGTGCGAGCATACGGGCTTGGGCTCGAAGTATGAATAAATAGAAAATGCCAAAAGTTGTTTAATAGTTTTTATTTTACTGTCTAAAATTTTCAAAAGGATCGGTCTACTGGGCGAATTTCTACAGCGTTTTTTCCGTGATGCAATTTGATGTGACACACCCTTTATGCCTTAAGTGTCCGAAATATGATTCGGAACGGTATTGCAGTTTCTGAGTTATAATTTTTTGTAAAAAAAAAATAGACCATTTTCAAAAAGAAGTTTAATTATTTTTCTAAGATTTCAAGTATTCAAAGTCTTAAATGAGCAATATCTTTACACCCACAACGTTACACTGCAATCTAAGATGTTGCTGTCAATGGTCAATATAGTTGGCATGAAATTCGTCAACAGTTCACAATGGTCCAGGAGATGCATGTAAGTGGAAATTAGCATCTAGAGCTCGTCAGTTATTCTCTAGACAAAAACTGTCTTCGACAAAGTTGTTACATATGATAGAGCGCCTATTTTCATGTTATAAAAAAAAGGGTGACCAAAATTGTCGTTGAAATAAAAAATATAACTTTCTTATCTTTATAGATAGAGGTAAACATAGTTCGATAATGTTGTAGTCCCAGTTATTTGAGACATGTTTGTAGAATAAAGTTTTTTTTCGATCTCTTGAAATAACCGATATAGCGCCCTTTTTTCAAGTTGCGTTAGGGTCACCATGAAAAAAACAGTTTTTTTGCTTTAATTCAAATTCAAATAATTTATTTCAAATTTTACATACAAACTGTTTTGAAAAGACTTTTAGAACATATTAATACAAACATTTTGCTATGCAGAACTTGTTGATATCTCAACTTCAGTTATTGATATTTCTTTTCAAAAAAAAACGCTCTCTTCAATTGCTTGTCATTTTTTCTGAAGCAAACATAAAAAATGTTTGTTGACGAATTTGAAAAAACAAATTTCACTCTATATTTCACTCACATATTATGATTTTCGAAGATGAAGATGTATTTAAGTAAATTAAAATTGAAATCATGAGTTTTTGGTTGAAAACCCATCAATAACTATGAGCAGGATTTAGATATTGACGAATTCTGCGTTGCAAAATGTTGGTATCGGCTCTAAAAATCGTACGAAGACAATTTTGATGTAGAATTTTAGATATAAAAGTATAGCAAAATGTTTGTATTAGTAAGTAAGGACCTTTTTTAATTACGAATCTATTGGATTTTTTGTTTCAAATTATCAGAAGGGCTGGTATCGTGTAAGCCAGAGCACTGTAACTGCAATATAAATCTTCCATATTTGACAAGAACAATTTGAAGAACAGCTCAAAAAACAGAGAAAAAGATTTCACGGATACCACTACTCCTCCTACACATACGAGCCAACAAACAGCTGAAAGTTTCTCAAATGAGAATAAAAAAATCATCCAATAAACTATCTAATTAATAGTGTAGTTAAAACATTGAATGTGTTCACGAAGAAATTATCAAATGCATCTTTTTGTTATTTCTCATTGATATCACATTTATTGTGAACAATTTTTTTATTGTATTGTACTTGATCATAAGTACAGAATGCAAGTTAACGTAAAAATTACACTAATTATATTATCATTATATTATCCATAAAAACCATATGCATATCTAGGATAGGAATACCTAGTGACTAATGACGTAGTCGTGATGCTATATCCACACACTCCTGTCACAGTGCGTACATATCCAGGAGCACACGCGCAACCACACGATCTGGATCGAACTATTCCACAGGTGGACACTTCACGCACACCGCATAATCCTGAATTGAAGAAAAATACAACTAGAATTTCGTACGAATATTGTGATCGTATCATACAAACCTCCAGGATAGCAGTTAACCATTGCAATAATCATTGCGAGCAGCAAAACAATCCACAGCTTCATCATCGTGTATCTTTCTGGAGATTCGCAAAGACAAGAGGATAATGATTACAATAGAGCAATGGGAGGTTTTTATAAGTCTGGGGCACGTGATTTTTCTTGTGTATTGATAGTCTGTTGCACTTCCTCATTCTGTTGATCTAGTGATAATATTGGCTTAATGTATTTCAGTTCCGACTTGAACAATACCAATGAGTGAATGTTGACCAACACAAGGTTCCTTTGAGGTTGACACCTTTTTATCGATTCTGATAAGTCTTCTTCCTTTAATCGAATCATCTTGAGACTTTCAGACAATTAAATTGTTATGATACTCTTCATTTGTGTTGTTCTCTTTCCGAATGTCGACACTTTTTTCTTTACTCCCCACATAAAATTTTGTAAATCAAATTTTTTCCAATTTTTTCAACAGTATTCTCTCTTAGTTTTTCCCCAACTACAAATCGTTTTCAATTATTTTGGGATGCTTAAGATGTGCTGTCTACATGATATTCCAAAATTTTGTATATCTCACAAAAATAATATGTTGACGCCGCACTAGTTCAACACGTTTCGAGCATAGTACCCGGACGCTAGATCAGGTCAAAACAGTGTTGAACCTATGACCCGACTAAGAAATGATACGAGACTCTTTCATGTATATCCAATCGTTAATAGTTCCAGAAGAGCTGTAGGGAGCGCTCAGATCAGAAATTTCCTTGCATATTTCAATATTTTCAATATTTTCTTCTTTTGAATATTCACCGGAAAGTCAAATTTGGACTTGGCGACAGGAATATTCCTATCCGTGCATTTTAGTTCACTCAAATTCAACGACTTCAAATGTTGACCATCCCATTCAATATTAAATGTACGCCCTGTATCTTCACCAATAAAAATAATTTAGCAGAAGATATTGGAAGCTGATAATCAGGAGTTCATGTCGACTGGATGTTAGCGTGAAGATTCAGGTATCTGAGCATAACTGGGCGTAAACTGAACCCGCTTATTAAAAATTTAAAAACTTAAAATTCTATACAATCAAGACTCATTTTTCTCAAAAATGTTTTTTTTTTAATTCCCAAAAAAATATATCAATGGCCCTTGCGGTAACCAGCAAGTCATCCGTACATCGAAAGATAAGCACTTTCACAAGAAAAAAGATTTTTTAACAACAATTTTCTATGCTTCCTTTGCTGAGACGAACCAGCCCAGGAGGCTGAAAGTCTCAAAAATAAAGAATAAAAAAATTGCTTCCTTTGAAAAACTTACAACTAATCCTTATTTTGTTAAAAATCAAGATAGGTATATAGTGTATTCAGCGAAACTTGAGATAATATTAAAATATGAGCTTTTGTCAATGAAAACTTAAACAATTTCCCATTTCCTACGTTTCAGTATCTATCGAAAGTTTATTAGGTATTCTAGTTTAAGAGATTTTTTTTCTAAATTTGGCAAATTCATTGAAACGTTAGAATAGAAAAGCAGTATACATCCGAGCAGTTTAATTGTGTCCTCTTTGTAATTGATGGACATCGAACCTTTTTATTGTCAAGCATCGGCAGAATGAGGAAATGCACAGAACCCCAATGCATGAGATATAGCACGCGCATTTGACCTATAAAAACCTCTCATCGCTCGATTGTAATCATTATCTTCTTGTCTCTGTGAATCTTCGGAACGTCACACAATGATGAAGCTGACGATTGTTTTGCTGCTTGCGATGACCATAGCAATGGTTAACTGCTATCCTGGAGGTTTGTATGATCTCGGTCGCAATATTTGTACAAATCTGTAATTGTTTTCTTCATTACAGGATTATGCGGATTACGTGAAGTGTCCACCTGTGGATTAGTTCGTTCCCGATCGTGTGGTTGCGCATGTGCTCCTGGATATGTGCGCACTGTGACAGGAATTTGTGGATACAGCATCACAACGCAGTCATTGCTTACTACCTATTCCTATCCGAGATATGCGTATGGATTTTATGGATAACAATGATAGTGTGAATAATGTAATCCTAAAGCCATTTTTTATTCGGCAACTGTACACTATAATAGAAATTTAATTTTACATACGATATATGTGATAACAACAATAAATGTAGTACAATGTTATATCATGTTTTACTGAGTCGTTCGAAAATAATTTATTAGTAGTAATATGGAATTAATGAACATTCATGACGGAATTCCGGATAAAAAGGTATTATATTTGATTTACCAACCTGTTTCTTCTTTTTGAATGGCACTAACGTTCCCAGTGGACTTCTGGCTTCTCAACGTAGTTAATTACTTGCGTTATTTTTATTAATAGGAGTACCGGTAAGTTTCTTCGTCGTTTTTCAAAAAATACTGCTTTATTCTGCAAAAATGGTTACAAATTTAATATTCGAAGTATTGCTCATCGTCGAAGTATTGCTCATAGTCACAACTTTTTCCCATCTTTCTGGAAATTCACAGATCCCTATGCGAAAATAGTCGACCGGTTTATCGGCTAACCACGAATCGATCCAATTTTTGACTTCATCAAAGTTTTTAGAAGTGCTGGTCAACCAGGCCATGTTGCATCGATCGAAAAAGGTAGTAATCGGACGGAGCAATGTCTGGAGAATACGGCAGGTAGGATAGGACTTCCCCTTTCAGCGTTTCCAAGTATGTTTTGACCGGTTTCGCGACATGCGGCCGAGCATTATCTCCCAGCATTTATCTCTCAATATCATTCAACATCTCAATCTGACACCGTTATAATTTCTTCATCACCTCCAGGTTTTTTTCGCCGTTCCACTTATTGTCCTATTTCTAAAGATTGCGAAGGTTTTCACTGTGTTCACATTCAAATTTTTACCGGACTCGAATATTACATTATTTTTTGGGTACCATTTTCATCATACCATAGCCTACTTTTTAATAGGATGAAACGATGTCGATTTCGTGACAATCCATTATTGTATACTCACTCAGTCAGTGATACATTGACGGTTTTCAGTGCGTAACCGAACGTTATCGCGAAAAACTCGTTATGCTTCCTTTACAATGCAGGCTTTTAGTCACATGCGATATATTCACTCGCGATATTTTTCAGTGTAGCTCTTTACAATGGTGCGCGATATCGCGCAATAATCTGTCATAATCTGTCTGTCAAACCTGCATCCCTCCAATTAAGGCGCTTATATAAATGTATAACAGGTGAAGCAACACCATCACTTCAATAGGAGGGATTAAGGTTTGTGGAGCGGGGGTTGTTTGTTTTGTTATTGCTAGAATACGCCATTTTTGCATTTTCTCATGCGAGAGTAGTGGATGAGGATGAAATTCTACAAAAACATCCCATTTTTTCACTTAAATTCGTGAAAGCCGAACATAGTAAGCATCGTTCGAATAAGCGTCGTAGCAGTTTGTAGAGAAGCGCTGGCAGCTGTTTGTAAACAATACCGACAGCAATTCTAATATGTCTGGAAGTGCATTTCATATGATCGTTTCACCTGGTATATATAGAGGCGCCTTGCCTCCAATCATAATGCCATTATTTGCTATGGACAAGGTCGTACTAAATTGGTGGAACAAAATCATATCGCTAGAAATGTGAATGCAAGTATAAACTGCCAGATAATTAATAATTCAAAAACCAACAAATAAAATTAATTATGAATATGCAGTAATACGCTTGCAACAGGTGATCGACTCAGCTCTCATTTGATGAAGCGTTTCATATGTATAGAGCTGAACATCTATTTCGATATATCGTTCCACCCATCTAGCATATCTTGTTCCCCCTGTCTGATGCAAGATAAGTGAAGTGGAAGGTAAAACGTAATGTCAGAATTGCTTTTCGGACGTATCCCGTAAGTTTGAACTTATTTACATAGATGGTATCCAATCAACACTAAACATTGACTACAGTTTCGCCGGCACGGTTGATTGCCGTTATGAACCAGCACATAAAAAACAAAGCTGCAAATTATACGCCAGTGGCGGTACCACGATCAAAGGATTCCTTGAATCACATTAGCCGAGCCAGCTGGCGGAAGCATATGCATAAAGGTTACTAGGTTACAATTTTCAACGACAACTGTTTATTTATTATACTGCTTCAAATACCTTCAACGAAATCAAATGTAACCATATCAGCGTAAGTAATAACATAAACAAATCCAAACTTTTCGTCTTGCCATTCCTCATACGTCTTTTCTAAATAATGTAAATTACGAGCCACCTGTTAACTCCACCATCTTGGTCTGATGTATGTAGTGTGTCCGTCAAAGCAACACGATTTTCGCAGCCAAAGCTTGGAGAGTTCTATATTTTTTCACACTGTCAGGGGTGATTTCGCGCTTTGCTCTGATTGGTTGACGAATAAAAATCGTTATTGAAGAAAAAATCGCGCTTATTATGAATGATTGTAAATCCGGCATTACACGCTATTGCCGGTTTTTCTCGCAATTACCCGGGCTTTGGTCAAACTACCAATAAAGAATCGCTCGAAACTCCGGGAGCTTAGTTGAGAGGTTCTTATGAATTCACCCTATAGTCTGGGCATGAAACCATATGATTACCATCTGTTCCTGTACATAGCCGATGTATACGAGAATGACGTACACATTGAAGGTGATAGAGCATTTCTAGGGCTGTACAATGCAACACTAAAATTATGTGTATGACATTCCGCCGAAGTTTATAAACTTTTTTATTGTGTTAACACGTTGAGCCCCTATTTTTTCTCACTACGTTTCTCGTTTAGCTAGCATCAAGGGCATTTGCACAGTACAGGTCGAACTTGATTATATACAGAATCGATGTTGCGACGAAGAACAAACTAAAACCTTTTTTATACTTTCACGCACATACATTTTATTAGATTAAATTAAATTATACGATTAATAAGCCGAGACTGAACTACGAATAATTTTGATAGGGTGACCAAAATTGTCGATGAAATAAAAAATCTAACTTTCTTATCATTATAGATAGAAATAAACATATATCGACAATGTTGTAGCTCCAATTATTTGAGACATCTTGGTATAACAAAGTTTTTTTCTATCTCTTCAAATAACCGATATAGCGCCTTTTTTCTAAGTTACGTTCGGGTCACCATGAAAAAAACTGTTTTTTTGCTCTAACTTTTATGTTTCAAACTTTACATGCAAACTGTCTTGGAAAGACTTTTAGAGCTTACTATACAATACAATACAAACATTTCTCGATGCAGAACTTGCCAATATCTCAACTTTACTCAAAGTTATTAATATTTCTTCCCAAAAATCATGCTCTTTTCATTTGTTTGTCATTCTTTCTGGGACAAACATAAAAAATGTTTGTTGACGGAATTTTTAAGAACAGGTTTCACTCTATATAATATGTGATTTTCAAAACTATGTTATTTTTTGTGTTTGAGTAAATTAAAATTGAAATCATGAGTTTTTGGGTGAAAAACCATCAATAACTTTAAGTAGAATTAAGATATAGACATGTTCTGCATCGCAAAATGTTGGTATCGATAAGCTCTAAAAGTCGTACGAAGATAATTTTGATGTATAATTTGGAATATAAAAGTTAGAGCAGAAAAAAACACGTTTTTTCACGGTCACCCAAAGTCAGAGCAAAAAAACAGTTTATTTCATGGTGACCCTAAAGTAACTTAAAAAAAACGCTATATCGGTTATTTCAAGAGATAGAGAAAAACTTTGTTCTACAAAGATGTCTCAAATAATTAGAGCTACAACATTGTCGAACTATATTTATCTCTATCTATAAAGATAAGAAAGTTAGATTTTTTATTTCATCAACAATTTTGGTCATCCTATTTTTGACAACATAAAAGCGAGCGCTCTATCATAAGTAACAACTTTATCTAAGACAGTTTTTGTATAGAGAATAACTGTCGAGCTCTAAAGGCTAATTTCCACTTAAATGCATCTCCTGGACCATTGTGCATTGCTATAAAACTTTGAGTTACTAAACGACGATTTCTTGACTCGTTCACCATTGCTGGTAGTACAATACTTAAAAGCGGTCGTTTGTGTTTCCAATAAACAGATGTGCCACGTTGTAATATCCACATGTACAGGAGGAAAAAACATGTTGCCGTCCGTCGTCGACGGGATAGTGTGATAGGGATTATACCATCGGATTGTAACTCGAACAATGAAGTCAGAATGTTGCCGTTCAAAGAACCGTAGAATGCGCCAAAATCATCCAGAAATTGTAACAGGAGTAGTTTTCGTGGACCGTTGACAAAGCACTCAAAAATCGCACCAGCGGATTGGAATGCAGCGTTGAAGCGATGAAGTCGGTATGACATGATGTGATAAATCGTCCAGAAATGGCAATAGGAAGAATCGTCCGATGATGTATTGGAACCGAAATCGTTGAAACGAAAATATTGTATTTCTCCGGAATGGCCACAGGAGATGTTGTTGTGGACCGTTGACAATGAAGGCATCAACTTTACCAGCAGATTAAAAAATAGCCTTGAAGCGATAGAGTCGGAATGACATGATGTGATAAATCTATGAATGTGCCAAAATCTTCCAGAATTGGCAACAGGAGGAATCGTCGTGGACCATTGACGATGATGTATTGGAACCGAAATTGTTAGAGATGAAATAATGGATTCTTGTATTCCTTCCATCAGCTTTAGATTTATGAACGTTTGCTTATGTTTCCAGATGGTCATTTTACAGCTTCTTTTCATCATCCACTAACTTTTTATGCAATTGTAATCAAGGATATCATGATACCGAAGTCGTAATTTGGTCATGTAGAAAACTTTGTTATGATAGAACTAAATTAATTGCCGATTTAGAGGTTTGGAAGGTACGCTTATTCATACCAATTCGCGATATAACAGCCGGTCGCGGCCCTAATCTTGTGTTCCCCATACAAACTGTGTCCAGTATAATCTCATACACTTTTCAATTTCGCTGTAATGACGAAACAGCAGCGCATACACTGTCTTTATATTGGTGTAAGCTTCCACTATGTTTACACAATCTATTGACGGATCTGTTCGGTTATTTTCATTCAGTATCTATAACACCAATAATACAACAAATACATAACAATGATAAGCAACAACGATGAAAGAGTTCCACGCGGTAGAGATAAAAACGTTTTTGGAAGAAATACACTATTTTCAGAATCCTGCTGGATGGATGCTTGGACAGCGTCCAAAATTGGAGGTGGATGCACAAAGTAGTGTTTGACAAAAATGGTTGCTTTTGCAAAAAAAAACACCATAAGGATGAAGATATTGGGTTTTGGTCGAACCTAGCTTCGTGTCACTATCTGTCTAATTGTTTCACACCTCAAACGTAGATTTAAAAAAAAACACCAAACGTGTTTGCATCTATTCCCGCTACTTATGATGCAACATATACAAATACGAAGAGACTTCGTCGCGCTTTTTGGCTTTTTTTAGCAAATTTCTCGGGATATTGTGCGTGCCAGTTGGGACGGATTCACAAAAAGGTATGGGCGGAGTTATTGTAGCGAAACTGACAGATTTAAACTGAATTATTATGATACATTTCTATGATATGTGTCATTGAAATGAAGTAAAAAATAGTTGCATATGGTTGTTTTGTTTTCATGTAACCACATTTTACTCTGGTGATTTCTGGAACACTCTGAAATTGCTAGTGGTGAACATTACCTCCAACAACATATTTCCTTCTATACAATTCATCATTGAATAAGCTCGTGAGCATTCCATAGAGAAAGTCTGAATTCTAAATTGAAAATGATTCTCTTGTTGAAAATAACCGAAGACTTTTATCATGATATTCGTAATCATTCACGTATTCACGTATTCAAGTGTCAACGCAATATATAGAACAGTTTTCCGAAAATTCTTAAGAAAGAAACTTTAGAGTATACGCTACTTTTTCATGTTTTTAGTTATATTTTATTTCGGACCAGTTGCGTACACCTGAGATTGTTCATGTAGGAATAAACATTTACACCCTTTGTGCCAATATTTCCATTGTCATGGGTTAATAGAATGAGGAAATGCAACAGACTCCTAATACTCGATTTCAAACACGCGCATAACACCTATAAAAACCTGTCGGCGCTCGAATGCAATCATTATCCTTTTGTCTTTGCAAATCTTCGGAACGTCACACAATGATGAAGCTTACGATCGTTTTGCTGCTTGCGATGACCATTGCAGTGGTCAACTGCTATCCTGGGGGTTTGTAGGATATGATCGCAGAATTTGTAGAAAATTTTCATTGTTTTTTTCTAATTTCAGGATTATGTGGTGTGCGTGAAGTTTCTACATGTGGACTAGTTCGATCCCGATCGTGTGGTTGCGCATGTGCTCCTGGATATGTGCGCACTGTGACAGGAGTTTGTGGATATAGCATCACAACAACGTCGTTACTCACTAGATATTCCTATCCTAGATATGCATATGGTTTTTATGGATGATGCCAATAATGTGAAAATTTCGAGTGTGCAGCTCGTTTGAAAAATAGATCATAGTGCATGTGATAACACAAGAATAAACATTATTCAAACGAAAGTTGTTTTTTTTATTATTATTTCTATGGACATCGACAGCAAGGAATTAATGATGAATGAATGAATGAGTGATCTTTAGATGATTGTTATCGGTTTTGTGACTTTCCGAACTTTAACTTTAACTTTTCATTGAAACTAATGAAAATGACGATGCGAAAAAATGTGCAGTATGCCAGCAGGTGTAATCAATTCTCGCCACTAGTTGTAAAGCTAATATGACCTTATATGCCTCTCTTAATAATACTTTTTTCAAAGCTCTAACACATTCACTCTGGTGCTTGCCATCAATGGCTCGCACAAGCCTGGCTCATCGAGCGGCGCTCACTACCGGGAAACGCATTTGATTTTGCAATCAGAAACTTTTGATTATCTCTATGTATGCATCCGTGTGCATGTGCGCGTACCTGTGCAAGGGCGTTTATGTTTGCGTGTTGAAAATGACTTTTACGTTGACGTTGACTTTGACCGTTGACCGTTGACCGTAAATGGTTGCGTATGCATTCGTATGTACACTTTTTTCATCTAACTCCACACGCGTCACTCTAATGCTAAGCTCTCCCTACTCTAACATTATCTCCCTCTCTCTCAAATCCTATCTGCTCACTATAAAACTACTCTCTTTCTTCATTCTTCTTCACGTACCCGTGGATATATGCTAACACTCTCATTCTCGATCGAATTGTGGGATTTCATGCCATTTCCGCTCTCTTAGATTCGTTTTTAACGAACTGGAAGTTACCTTCCTCGATGCCAAAATAGCAATAATATTCAACAGTCCGAAACAGTAACAAGGCAGATGCAGTCAATTCCCAGAAGTATTTGACTGACAACAAGCCAATCTAACCAAAGCCATCTAGCCAAACCTTGTGCGATTTTTACATGAAAACGTAAAAAAGTGTTTGTAGTGAGTAAAAATGTTCTCACGTCACGCTGGAATGAATCGTATAATTTTCGTAACGTGACAACAACTTCTTGAGACAGTTGATATTTCTATATTTGGGGACCGATCTAAACCAAATTTTGGGTTAAGATTTTGTGTTGTTGACTCGCATTGTTTGCTCGGAGAAACCCAAGTATAAAAATGTTTGAACTTAGGTTCATCTGATGAACTAGAAAAATTAAACCTAGCTACCCACGGCTTTTCAAACAAGTATTTAATTATCCGTTCAATGGTATATAAAGGGTGTGTCACATCAAATTGCATCACGGAAAAAACGCTGTAGAAATTCGCCCAGTAGACCGATCCTTTTGAAAATTTTAGACAGTAAAATAAAAACTATTAAACAACTTTTGGCATTTTCTTTTTATTCATACTTCGAGCCCAAGCCCGTATGCTCGCACCTTCCTCTTTACCCCGTCCATAAGGTTCTGTACAACGTCAGGTTGTAGTTTTTTTTGAACAGAAATCGATTTGACAACTTTTGGGTTCTTCCGGAGGGCCTGCTTCATAATCGCACAATATTTCTCTATTGGGCGAAGCTCCGGCGCGTTGGGCGGGTTCATTTCCTTTGGCACGAAGGTGACCCCGTTGGCTTCGTACCACTCCAACACGTCCTTTGAATAGTAGCACGAAGCGAGATCCGGCCAGAAGATGGTCGGGCCCTCGTGCTGCTTCAATAGTGGTAGTAAGCGCTTCTGTAGGCACTCCTTAAGGTAAACCTGCCCGTTTACCGTGCCGGTCATCACGAAGGGGGCGCTCCGCTTTCCGCAAGAGCAGATCGCTTGCCACACCATGTACTTTTTGGCAAGCTTGGATAGTTCCTGCTTGCGAATCTCCTCCGGAACGCTGAATTTGTCCTCTGCGGAGAAGAACAACAGGCCCGGCAGCTGACGAAAGTCCGCTTTGACGTAGGTTTCGTCGTCCATTACCAGGCAATGCGGCTTCGTCAGCATTTCGGTGTACAGCTTCCGGGCTCGCGTCTTCCCCACCATGTTTTGCCTTTCGTCGCGGTTAGGAGCCTTCTGAACCTTGTATGTACGCAGGCCCTCCCGCTGCTTGGTCCGCTGGACGAATGAACTTGACAAATTCAGCTTATTGGCGACATCCCGGACCGAACTTCTCGGATCACGTCTAAACTGCTTAACTACGCGCTTGTGATCTTTTTCACTGACGGAGCATCCATTTTTGCCGTTCTTCACCTTCCGGTCGATGGTTAGGTTCTCGAAGTATCGTTTTAGTACTCTGCTGACCGTGGATTGGACGATTCCCAGCATCTTACCGATGTCCCGATGTGACAACTCCGGATTCTCGAAATGAGTGTACAAGATTAATTCACGACGCTCTTTTTCGTTCGACGACATTTTTCCAAATTTACGAAAAATTGACAGTGAAAGCATGGCCAACGTGAGCTATACACTCTTATCTGATTATAAGCGAAAGCTGAAGATATAATTCCTAAAAATTAAATTTCTACAGCGTTTTTTCCGTGATGCAATTTGATGTGACACACCCTTTAGACATTGAATTTCAAAATCAAATTCGTTTCAAAGACTTTATGGTATAACTAGTACTTATTCAAATAACGATTTCAATTTTCTCCTTAAACTAGATTTGAAATTTGTTTCTTTGGTGCATAACCTCAAGCAATGAGTTATATGACGATTTATCAAGAAATGTGTAATTTAGCTTGCAATAGCCATCATGATAGCTTACTCGAGAATCGTAGGAAATAACGTTTTAATAGTTAAATCATCGATTCAGCTCACTGAGAATCGTTACAGACCATAATAAAATCTGTGTTTTTGGTCCCAAAAAATCTTTCTATCTGTGTATTTTGTCAGAAAATCTGTATCGAAAACTGTATTAACCCTTTGCGGTCCTTTGTCTGCTTTGAGCCAAAACAGCAAAGAAGTATACTAATATTATTATTTATGCAACGATGTACTAAACTTTTTCTAAATGAATTTTAATGTCTTGTTAACTTATTCACGAACCAAAATGGTGCTACTATGAATAATATATAACGGTCCACAGTAAAAAAAAATTCATCCGTGCTTGAGGAAATTGAGTAATTTGGATAAATCTGTAAATCTGTATGAAAACCAAAAAAATCTGTAATCTGTGTCTACAGATTCTTTGTTTAAAAAAGTCTGAAAAATCTGTATAAATACAGTTACAGACTTGGATCGATCGGGAAAGAAAATGGCTGAAAGTACGGTTATGAAATTTTGAAGCTATCCTGGAGACAAATTTTGACTAAAAATTAATCTGCTGTGATAAGTGATTGCTGCGGTATTGCAATAGATTTTCGAAATAAAAAACTTATTTTGACACTTTCTAAAATTTATGAAAATAATTTTAGTTCAAACATAAAACCAACCTAAAATCGAATTTAGGCAACTTGATTATTTTATTGATTTTATCCCAAAAACATATAGAAGAATGACCACGTGGACAGAAGGGGGAGGAGTAGAGGATATGTCCACGCTTGTCCACGGAGAAGGAGAACATGTCTGAAATCGTACTTTTTCTTTCCACGTGGTATGTGGATGCACTTCGTGTTATACCGCTAGAACCACTCAGTTTGAGTTTCCAGAGATATGTATATAAGAGATCGGTTGAAATGAAGTATATAGTGTAGGATATAAGACTGACTATTTGAACTTTATTGTTTATATACAAAAACGCTAAAGTTTCATAACTAAGGGACCAGATAAAAAAATTTCACTCCTTTATAACATACACACCATTTTCGCATGATTTACAATAAGTTACTAGCTTGTAGATCATCCTTATTTCTCAACCAGTTCATTGAACTATCCGGAGTAGTTTCAACCAAGCTGCGGCATGTTGTAACTTGTATCTCGTTCCACGCAGAGGATACTGCTCGTTTAAGCTCTCCAAAACGTTTCTAGCTGGATCTACTCTTTGTACGATTACTCCTCATAAGTCCTCAATTGGGTTTTGATCTGACTAACAAGCCGACCAGTCCAGAATCTAAAGTCCCTTTTCATGAAACCATACCATGGACGTCCAAATTCTATTATCTGATGCTCAATTACCGAATTATCAGGGTAGTTTCGGTACCAAAACGGCAGTGAATGATCCTTCTTCTTCTTCTTCAATGGCACTAACGTTCCTAGAGGAACTTCGCCGTCTCAACGTAGTATTACTTGCGTCATTTTTATTTGTACTTAGTTGAGATTTCTATGCCAAATAACACGCCTTGAATGCATTCTGAGTGGCAAGCTCTAGAATACGCGTGATCACAGTGCAAGTCGGAGGAAATTTCTTTGACGAAAAATTCCCCCGACCAGAACGGGAATCGAACCCGAACACCCGGCATGTTAGTTATGACGCTAACCACTCGGCCAAGGGAGCACTAGTGAATGATCCTGAAGTACTTTTTTATACACCTTCTCCTTCTTGAATGGCGTTAACGTTCCCTGTGGCACTTTTGCAGCTCAACGTATGCATTAACTAGCGTCATTTATTAATACTTAGTTGAGATTTCTTAAGCCAAATAACACGCCTTGAATGTATTCCGAGGGCAAGCTCTTGCATACGCGTGACCACAGTGCAAGTCGAAGGAAATTTCTTTGACGAAGAATCCCCCGGCCAGAACGGGAAACGAACCTGAACACCCAACATGAAAATGTAAGACGCTAACCACTCGGCCACTGGTGCACTGTTATATACCTTACTGTTTCTTGATGTTGATGTAAAGTAATCTAAACCAGGCCTTGTTGAGAAAATTTCACATCAGTTTTCGACCCGCATCTTTAGAAATGATATTTTGATGGTGTGAGGAAAATAATTTTTTTTGAATTTTCAGAAACCGCTTCGTAACAGTTTAGATAATTTATTTCTACATTTTTACATGTCAATCAATCAGATCGGTCCACCAGATTCTGAGAAAAAACATTTTTGGATGCCAATATAGTAATTATCATGTCAGCCGTATAATAATCACTAAATTGGCATTCAAAAAAGTGGAAAATACATCTTCGAATATACCTCAACCAATCACCAAAATGTCCCGTCACTCAACTTGAATTCCCACATCCGGAAAAAAGAAAAAATTCCTTATTTTTCGACCTTCCAGGGTAGGGCCAAACGCTTCAAAAGTAATGATTCTAATATTGGATGTGAAAAAACGCTTTGTAGAACCGAGGAATAACTACACTACACTACACCAACTACACAACCATTACGAAATAACACTATCAACAATTGAGTCCACCACTGACAAGAAAGTGGACGCTTGCAAAAAAAAAGTTCTTAAATAGCCTCAAAGAACATATCGTTTTTCCGATGTAGAGTTCAACTGCTGCTAGAAAAGTATCAAATTGCAGTAGCTAGCGATGGACAATATTTCTAATAGCATGTTTAATACGATTTCTTCTCCGAATAAGCCTTTATTCTAAATTCCCCGAATGAGCCTTTATTCTAAACGTAATATTTCACGTTACGTATATATTTTATAATTCAATTATTGTTTTCAATTAGGTTTTGAGATACATGCGTACACATGTGGTTGTCCTTGTTGAAATAAATATTGGCGTCCTTTGTGCGAATATCTTCATTGTCACGGGTTAATAAAACGAGGAAATGCAACAGACTCCTAATACTCGATTTCAAGCACGCGCATAACACCTATAAAAACCTGTCGGCGCTTGAATGTAATCATTATCCTCTTGTCTTTACAAATCTTTGGAACGTCATACAATGATGAAGCTTACGATCGTTTTGCTGATTGCGATGACCATTGCAGTGGTCAACTGCTATACTGGAGGTTTGTGTTATACGATTGTAATTCTTGTAGACCATACTAATTATTTCTCAATTTTCAGGACTCTGTGGTGTGCGTGAAGTGTCCACCTGTGGATTAGTTCCTTCCAGATCGTGTGGTTGCGCATGTGCTCCTGGATATGTACGCACTGTGACAGGAGTTTGTGGTTATAGCATCACAACGACGTCGTTACTCACTAGATATTCCTATCCACGATATGCATATGGTTTTTATGGATGACGCTGATAATGTGAAAAATTCGAATGTGCAGCTTGTTCGAAAGATAGATCACAGTGAATGTGATAACACAATAATAAACATTATTCAAACGAATGTTGTTTTGATTTATGTCGATCGGTGTGCTCTTTTCCGTTTTGTGACTTTTGTAATGTCAGCGAAAATCCGGAACTGGTCCTTGATATAACAGCAACATGTCCACAATCTTCTCGAAATCATAACATCCCACTATCATTTATTTGGCCAAACGGTTACTGTAGAATATTATGTTAAAGTTTCAAAGCATTTGATGGTTCGAGTTCGCCGAATTCGAATCGAGTAGAAGAATTCAGAAAGAAGGAAATTTCTACATTATAATGCACCGAGTCTCAAATCACTAATCGTCGTTAGGTTGTACCTTCAATTATCCACTTTATTCTTAAGATTTGGCACCATGTAACTTTTCGCTTTTCTCAAAAAAATAAAGTACTATAAAGTTTCTCAATATTAAAAGTACTATTTGAGGAAATTACGACAATTCAACATGCTTCAAACGATGCTTTGAACGATATTTCTCAAATAAACTAAGTGAAACTATGGAATTAAATGTTTCAACATTTAACGAACATTCAAAATAAACTAATGGTCTGATGATTAAAAATAGCAAAATGTGCATTGCCGTTTCACTGAATAATTCGCTTTCGTTTGGTCAAATATGATCTTACAGAAGTCATTTCCTCAGTGGCATTCTTTTGCTTTTACATGCTACAAATCATGACAAAAAAGAGAACGAGTCAACTCTGCTTCAGTTCGCACTTCATGATACACGAGCAAGCAAACCAAAACCGTCGTAATCGGTTACGGTGCAGAAAGTTTGTATTCTTCTTTGCCTGTAACTCATTGCATGTCAAACCTCTCCATGCATCTTGAAGCAAGAGAATCATACGCACTACGCAAAGCAAATTATTCATATTCAATTACAGCAGCAGATCGTATCCCATAATTGTCAGAAAGTGCTAACTAAAAAAAAAACTATTTAGCTAGCAAGATGCTTAAGGAAGGGTATATGTTCAAATAGACCGCAAAGTTTTTATAGCAACACCGTGCCAGTGAGAAACGAAAACTCTCTCGTTTTAGCTCCTCTTCCATTCGCTTCTCTCCGCAAATGGTGACCGAATTATGAAGTAATTGACGTAATCATTTATCGCTTTGCACATGTCTGTGCAGTGGTTATTCGCTAGAGCTACAACGTTTTTACTGAAGTAAAAATGGAATCGGAATGGAAAATTGAATCTAGACCTAAAGCATATAAGGTTGGTCGGAATCGAAAAGCTGGGGCGGTCAATAGATTTTTGGCTTATCAAGCCAGAGAGAATAATTTACCTCTCTCAGGTTCTATTCTTCCCAAAATATCAAAATGTGATTTGCTGTAATCTGATGCCAGGTACCGATGTACAGAAAAGCTTAGAAAAACGCTGAAGATAGTAGTTCTATTGAGATGGAAAATATTCAGAAAGGTTCAGATGATTGTGTCGAAATTACATCTTCGAACGTTAAATCAAACCTGAAGAATATCTCCGGAATATTTAAATGAACTGAAAATGTTCCCGTGAAACTATTCGAACTTTTTTTTTGTGATTGAACAGTTCTTGCGTGATCGTTACAATTTAGTTTGAATAACTTACTTATTCAATATTTTCTTTGTTAACCTAGGTCCTCATGCAGGTTGGACTCGATTATATACAGTTTGAAAAAAAAGTTTTTTTCTATAATTCAAATATGAATAATTTCAAGAAAAAAAATTACCCTTTCATCATTAAAGTGAAATTTAGGTGGCTTTTATAAGTACAGTGGGTTAAAAATCGCGAATTTTGAATATTTTGATTGAATATTCAGCAGGAATTGTTTATATCGATATTGCAGCGAAATTAAGAGGTATAGAAGTTGGGCGTCGAACAAATTGTAGAGGGGTTAGAGAGCTTGGACGGTGAGGAGTGAAGGAGTAATACGAGGAAAAAGTAAAGTTTTCCAAGGGCCTTTTTGAAGGTTAGAAACGAATGAACTAAAGAAGTTTAAAATCTCACGTGTCTTAGTTTCGGATTGAGCTGTGGACGCGACCAAATTACTGACTCGCTGATGTCTCTAGCATTGCAATGATTGCATCAAACTGACGCCATTGCATTGAGGTTCTGAGCTACACAATTGTGTGGGGAATCATCAAGCTAAGCTATCGTCAGCTCACCAAGAAAATAAAAGTTCTGGAATTCTGTGATCTGTGATTTGGTTTCGCATGACGGTAGCAAAACTCTCTCCACAAAGGATGACAGCTAAACTGATCTAGACCGGCAATATTAACAAAAAGGGTTTCTGTTGAGAAGAGGGCAAAACGAAGATAAGCGTGTGCATATTTAATTGCTTTAAGGTGAAGGTGGAAGCTAGCCATTGTAGTAGTATAGGTAAACCCACGTGTAAAAATGGGGTAAAAGTGTTTGTGAGAGAAGAGCAAAGCACACGTAAATAGATCAATCCACTTATCAGACTGTGTGGCGCATCATTGACACGAGTCTTGAATACATTTGATGAAAAAATAACAATTCAATACTAAAGTAGAATGTATGAACGATATGTTCCGATGAACAATTGCAAACATAAATATATATAGAAGGTGCATTTGCATATGAAGTAAAATTCTGATTATACGGGAGCGTAACATGAGCAAATTTATAACACATACGAATTGGGGCTCTTTTGGTATTGTTTTCACATATTCACTTTGGAGAGCCATGACCCCTCTTTTCGTTGGCCGTGGCATTTTGATTGAATGTAATACTTTTCCGTTTACTGCTTTTGAAAGCATAGGCAGCCGTGGCAGTGTTCCGAGCTCTGCAATACACTTTTCTTACTCAATGTTAAAGTTTCTAAAACTTACATTATGGACCCATTAAACGTAAAAAAAAATGTATTGATATCAACACAATTTTATTCTATTGATTTTCATAACATGAAACGCTATGACTCAGAAATTACATTTTATTGAGTGGTTTCTATAGCAGTTTCGCTGATATTGTCTGGCATCAGTGTCGAAAAAATAACGATGCTTTCACCAACACAAACAAAACCATTGCCGAAGATTGAAAGATGAAAATTTAACTTTCAGAGCACTTGCTCGAGTTTTCCGACGTTTTTCACTATACAGTGCAACAGCAGATGAAAATTTAATATCTTGTGAGTAATCGATTAGAGTTTGGTTGATATTATTTGATAGGAAGTGTGCGAAAATGATCATTTTCTTCACACTGTTTCGCAAAATTATTGATTTTCTGGCGAGGGGTGAGGGAGGGAGATGAATGAAATGAGCGCCATTGTGGCAGCCATTTGTGGCTAGCTTCCACCTTCACCTTAAACCATCCATATATAGGTATTTTTGTGTGTGTACGTGCGTGTTAACATGTGGCGCTGTTGCGGATGAACATGTCGATCCGAACGTGGCGACAAGGATGGGAGATAGCGGGAGGGAAATATTTGCGCTCGGGTATTAGTAATGAATCTCTACTGAGGCAAATATTCAGCCTTTTCCCAAGCAGTTGACATTGTTTGCTTTCCGTAATCATAAAGGCTTCGCTAGTGCCTTTGACATTATATCAATGCATTGAACTGACGCTATGGTGAAGCAGGTGTTAAGGTTGTGCACCAAAAAATTATTTGGGAATACCAAGTTATTCAATAAGTTATAATAAGTTATAAATTTATTTGGGTTCGCGTGCCAGTTGCAAAACTCCCTTCAACTAGGATTGCATTTGCGCTAATCTTGATCATGATGAAGCAGTGCTACTCGAGGTTGTTGAGATGAACAGTAAGAGTTTATTTCGTTTATAAGTAAATGTCGTTCTGGAATTTTGTATGTGATTTGGTTTCGCTTGCCAGTAGCAAAACTTTCTCCACTAAGCATGATAACTGTGCTTATCTCGAGCATGTATTGTTCTGATAGGACACGAATGAATCAAACAATAATCGTCAAATGATTCTACAAGAAAAAAATATTTCAGGGCGACCAAACTGGTGGAATGGTTATTTCTAAAATTTCGTAGCATTATAATATAATATTCGCAGTTATAAACAAACGTCTTGAATTAAACTACAGCGTAGTTCTACGTCAACAACGCGGTGGTGTCTTGGACACAACCTCCTATAATTTTTTTTTCGTGAAATATAACCGTCTATCACCTCCTGAGAGATTCTGGAAAAAAAATTCTATGAAAAAGGTGTTTTTTCACTTCAAGGGAATGAATCAAAAAATCAAATTCATACCATAATTGGGACACTTACCCTAGTATATGGCAATCTATGACATTAAAAAAATATGAAAAAATGTTCTGCATTCCGATACCTCCCTAACTCGATGGTTCCCTTGGATGACACATTGTGATTCATTCAATATTGACAGATATCCAAACACTGCCTGTCCGTGTTATCCATACCGACTGTCCATTTCACCCGCACTACAATACAAAGACATTTCTTGTTAAATATTCGACCAATCAATTTGAACACCAGTTTATTGAATCGCAACAAACTACATTCAGTTGTTGGAGAACGAAAGTTTCCAGTGACACAATCGAAACTCTTTTTAACCTGCAGAACTCATCCCCGGTTCCCCTATGTGGAAAATTGCCAAATCAGTTCAATTAGTTGAAACAAAAACATGTTACAGGGTGTCCCACATCAAATTGCATCACGGGAAAAACGCTGTAGAAAATTACCCATTGGGTATTTTCTTTTGAAAATTTGGGTAGAAGTAGTTTAGAGTGTATTGTTTACACTGTACTGTTATCGCTATCAGGTTTTCGAAAATTGAAAAAAATGGCGTCACCCGAAAAGCAACGTCGTGATTTTGCACTAGCGCAAGGAAGCAGAAGCTTTCAAAGTTTGCTGCCCGATTGGGCAATCGATCTGCTCATGTGGCAAACGAAATGCGCTGTTCGTGACTACCGGGACTGTAAACTGGTAGATCTACCTCAAGGAGTGTCTACAGAAGCGTCTGCTTCCTCTGTTGAAGCAACACGAGGGCCCTACGATCTTCTTATAAGAGTGATTGATATTTCAGTGAATATATATATTGAACTTTTCTAAAAATCAACTAGTCGTTTAGAGTGCACAAGCTCGTACAAGAAGAAAAATTAGGCAAATAAAAATGCATGAACAAGTTCGTACGAGAGAATGTGTTTGTGCGTACAAGCCCTTCGAGTACGTTTTGACTTTTTTTAAATGGTAGGTATTTTGAAAAAATAAGGAAAAAACCTAGAGATAAAATTTTCAAATAAATTTGGCTATAGGGATCGGACGTATCACTTTATTCTGGAGAAGGGGTCTCTTGAATGAAATGGTTTGAGAATCCCTGGTCTAGGAGTCGGTAACGAAAAGGTTAATACCTGTTGCTGATTGATCGTTTCTTGACAATTTTAGTTTTGTGGACGAGGCTGATTGGTTCATCTTCACTATCGGTCAATTCGATTAGATCTTCAGACTGCCTTGATTAGCGACCTGTATGTCAAATTTGAAATTTGCATATGAATGGTCCACCAGCGATGGACAGGAATATAACGACAAACACGTTGAGAGACTGATAGGATAATTCATTTAGTAATCCGAATCGTGACCACTGTCTATTAAAAATACAGGCACAGTTGGTACTGCATCCGTTCTTCTCAGCCTGTTATTCTTTCCATCGGACACAAAAACACTTTCCTCAAAATGTTGTTTGGGGGACTAGCACTTATTGCATCGGAGAGTATCCAACCAGCGCCCACATTGCAAAACTGCTAGCAACAATGAAGTACCGATCCGGTGAAATGATATGTTGGAGTGAGATTTGGCTTTTGCCAAATCACCTCACCTGTTACCTCAACTTCGTTGTACCGAATCAAATGAAATTGCACCGGATCGCAAAAGGCAAACACTGATCGAAACTGTCCAATCAAAACACGAAAAACCGAATCGCGGATTAAAACGCACGAATAATTCCACAAACAAAGATTTACGTAAAGTTTGGGCATTTTTCCTGAAAATGAATGGCAGCATACCAAATGACAAGCGGGGCTGCTAACTTAATTGAAATTGTCCGCTAATATTAATTTCGCTAGTATTTTACTGTAAAAATAGTTATATTTCGAGAGTGGTTAGTCGGTAAAAGGCTGCATATAGTTTTTCATGAAGAATTGCATGTAGATTCCATTTTTCATATTATTTTTCTTAAATGAATGAGATTTCGCAAAGTATTCAAATTTCATCATTTAAAAAAAAATTATAGGAGGTTGTGTTCAGAACACGACCGCATTGTTGACATAGAACTACGCTGTAGTTTAACATAAGTAGCTTGTTTATAACTGCGGATATTATTTTATAATGCTACGAAAATTTTGAAAGAACCATTCTACCAGTTCGGTCGCCCTGAAATGTTTTTTTTTATTGTAGCATCATTTGACGATAATTGTTTGATGATTCATTCTTGTGTTCGCAGAACAATACATGCTCGAGATAAGCGCAGTGGTCATCCTTAGTTGAGAAAGTTTAGCTACTGGCAAGCGAAACCAAATCACATACAAAATTCCAGAACGACATATACTTTCTTGGTGACTAAATAAGCGAAATAAACTCTTTCTCCAAGCGAATCCAAATAAATTAATGTCTTATTATAACTAATTGAATAACTTGGTATTCCCCAAATAATTTTTGGTGCACAACCTTAACACCTGCTTCACCATAGCGTCAGTTCAATGCATTGATGCAATGTCAAAGGCACCAACGAAGCCTTTATGATGACAGAAAACAAACAATGTTAACTGCTTGGAAAAAGGCTGAATATTTGCCTCAGAAGAGATTCATTACTAATACCCTAGCGTAAATAATTCCCTCCCGCTATCTCCCCACCTTGTTTATATTTATCATTACGAAATGGGGTTTCAGCGTAGCGAAGATGCACTATTTTTACATACGGGTCATGAAGCACGCACGTACGCACACAAATATCCATATATATACTTAATATGAAGAATAAAGAATGAAGTTTGCCTTAGATCCACTGTTTATACTCTAGGCAAATATTCTCCTTCGTTCTTCTTCTTTTTCTTGTTCACTTAACATCTTACGATTTCCCCTTCGTTGCTAGTCGATAAGTTGCTCGATATTGACAGCTCTGTTCGGGAAAGCACACAAAGGGACAGAACAAATGTATGAGGAAATGGGAATGCTTCCAATTTTCGTCAATTTAAACCATATACAGACTATGGGATTGTAATGTATAGCATAACTTTATTTCATAAAAACGTGACCTGTTTTCTGATTTGGCACCCTTAATGAAGGACGTACTTCTACATCAAAAACCATGTCATTTTTTCGAAGAGTTAAACGCTTCTCCACTGTATGCCAAAATTTGTTGAATTGGAAGTGTTTTCTAACAAAAATATAAATAAAAACAACGTCTTTTGAGATATAAAAGTTCTTAACATTAAATTCAATTTTTGAGTAAGGTTTTTTAAAGGTGGTTTTAAAATATTATTTTTCTTGAATTGGTGATTTCTCAAAAAAAATTTTGTACATAATATTTTAATCGGACATGTTGATTTCTAGTTACGATTTTTACAACAAAAACATAATGGTTCTGCATACGCCCTTCTTGAAAATCAAACGTGAATAAAATTGGTCATATGATAGCGAAAACTGTGATTTTGGGTAGTTGCTACCATATTCACAAAGCTTAAAAAAAGAACAGAGGGGGTCGGGACAGCTGCCGGCTGATTTGGCGTAGAATTGCTCTTTATAGTCTTAGTGGTTTTCATTACCAAACGATTTAAGTAACGTCTTTAAGTCTTTGGGGAATTGTGGCATCTAAAAATTAATCAAAGTCCATAATAGAGGGACCATAACAGGGGAACCGAGATCGAATCTACTTGAATTATGTTTGACCTCGAACAATATTGTACAGTAATACAATAAGTAAGCTGTTTGTGACAGACACCTTTATTTAAACTGAACCTAACAACTAGGCACAATAGTTTCTTTTAGAGCGATTGAAAACATTTCATTCTTACGTTGTCGTTGAGCCCTTTCATTGACGCACTTGATGTAGAAATAGCATTTGTCATAACATATTTTTACTGATTTTAGTGTCTGACGGATTCAACCTTATCTAATACCAGTAGTCCCAGCCTAAACCACCGTAACCCCAGCCGCCGTATCCCCATCCAGGAGAGCTAATATAGCTTCCATAGCCTCCACAGCCGAACCAGCCGCATCCTGTAAAATTCAATGAAATGATACATCTACTATTTTCAACAAAATGTATTTTACCAACCTATAGGAATACTGGTGACCGTTGCGATGATCATTGCAATCAGCAGAAGAATGGTTAGTTTCATCATCTTGTTGCTCTCTGTAGATCAGTGAACTCAGGAATGGTATGAATGAATTGTTGTTTGCGAAACTTATTTATAGGCGCTTCATTTTATTTTTGAACAAAGGGGTTTATAAGGATAACAAAGTAAAGCATTGCGTAGATTCTTCAAACATCCCTTCTCGATAAAGATCTCTAAGCATGAAAATCATATTTACCATTCGTAAAATTACACAAACCATTCTTCAATATACGGAAAATATAGCGCAACAAAGGACAATCGAATGGTCTACCATATGATGCTGCTATAAACCAAAGCCTTTGTTGTGAATCAGGCGTGAAACCACTATAAATAAGCTTCGCCAGCATAAGTTAATTCATACCGCTCCTGAGCTCGCTGATCTTTAGAAAGCGCAACAAGATGATGAAGCTCACCATTCTTCTACTGATTGCAATGATCATTGCAGCAGTCAGCAGTATTCCTTTAGGTAAGTAACATAATAAATTATCATGAAAACTCTAGACGTATCATTTTAATTACAATTGCAGGATGCGGCTGGTCCGGATGTGGAAGCTATGGTTATGGTAGTTATCCCGCATGGGGATATGGCGGCTGGGGTTACAGTGGCTTAGGCTGGGATTATGGATGGTATTAAGCTGCTATAAAGCCTCACCTCGTGATATGCTTCAACCGAAAAATCACATGAACATGAACCAATTCTAAAGTTATTTACAAAGCGCATCAATGAAATAGTTGTGAATATCAACAACATCATATGAGAAGAACTTTTTCAGTCATACGAGGCATGGCTATTAAATAACGACACTGGTTGCGAAAAAGGGTTATACAGGGTTTTTCAACTTTAAATTCCGAAAGTAAATTGAAATAAAACACACTTAGAACTCGAATTTCGATGAAACTTTTATTTCAAATTAATGTTTGGTTAATGCCATTATGTGTGAAATACAACATTATACAAATGTCCACCTAGGGCTTCCTCGCACACCTTGATCCGGAACAGGTAATTTTCGATGACTTTTTGGCAAATATGGGGCGGTATCTCGGTCATAACTTCGCGAATGTTGTCTTTCAAATGTTCAAGAGTTTGCGGAGAGTTGGCATAGACACGGTCTGAAACCACATGTCATCCGTATCAATAGCTTCAATTTGTGGAAAAAAAAATCGGTTAACATGCGGCCATAGCGCTCACCATTCACAGCTACCGTCTCGCCGTCCTCATTTTCAAAGAAATACGGCCCGTTGACTCCACCAGACCATAATGCGCACCAAACAGTGATCTTTGGCGGATGCAATGGCCTCTCAACAATCACGTGTGGATTTTCTGAGCCCCATATACGGAAATTTTGGGTGTTCACATAGCCACCGAGCTCGAAATGTGCCTCATCGCTGAAGAAAATTTGATGCGAAAATTAAGCATTTTGCCGCTGTTGTTCGTTCACCCAATCGACGTATGCCCGACGCATTCCATGGTCACCACGCTCTAATTTTTGTACCAGTTGGACTTTATATGGATGTAGGTGCAAGTCCAAATGCAAAATTCGCCACAATGATGGGTTTGACAAGCCCAATTGCTGAGCACGCCGTGGAATCGAAACATTCGGGTCATCCTCCACACTGGCAGCAACAGCAGCAATATTTTCGGCCGAACGCACATTACGATGATGCACAAGTTTCACAATATCCGCTACGGATCAAGTTTGTTCGAATTTACGCACTACATTAGCGATTGTGTGCTCTGTAGGCCGTCCATGACGACCAAAATCCGTCCGTAATGCTCGAAAAACATTTGCCGGTTTTTCATCATTTTTAAAGTATAATTTAAAAAAAAATAACACGTTGTGCGATGCTAAAACGATCCATATTGTAAAATGGCAGACATTCAACTAACGATATGACGCTTTGGTTGACAGCTATGTCAAACGGTTGTCAGCGCAGGGCTGTATACTTTCGGAAGCCCGAAATGGAAAACCCTGTATTTTAAAAATTACGGTAAAACGATATGCTCCCCTTCAATATACTCCCCTTGGCTCCTCACAAACATCTGCATACGTTTTGTCCATTGTTCGAAGCAGTGCTGAAACTCTTCTTTTGCGATGGCGTTCAAAAGTCGCGTCGCTTTTTCCTTCGCCGTTCCAATCAAACCACTGCTGCTCGCAAACTACTATAGTGACAAAAACGTGTTTTCGTACATTTATAGCAGACACTTCAAGCTACCGAGCGTACTATTCGTTTCGTTTGAACAAAATTTTGTAATCCACCAATCGCGTCAAAAGTTTCATTTATTTGAAAATGAGCGAAATTTCTGAAATAATAATTTCTGATGAAAAATTACATAGATGCATTTTTTACTACATGCTGTCACTAAAATGGATATAACTCGTTAAATAATAAGAATTTCCAAAAATTCTTTCAAATGCATATTCTTAAATAGGGGTCTTCGTAGCCACATTGATCGCGCGTTGGCTTACTAAGCGATCGATCGTGACTTCAAAACTAAGGTCCCTCAATTGACCAGTTTTGTGTTGTTATAGAATAACTACCTCTATGCAACAATAATCAGCGATAAAGATCGATGCACGGTCTAAATCCTGGCCTCTATCTATCCATATGCAAGCTCTACTTGCAAGAAGAAAAATATCGTGCTGTTGTGCTATTAATAACAATGATCATATTAACTGTCTCCGCCGTCCGGTCTACTGCTCAAGGAGGAGTACTCTTACGCTTAAATGACTACTCTGTAATTTACAAATTATAGATACCATAAACATGTAACATTTTCACGATTACATCCGGATCTGTCACAGCTAAAATACTAATGAGCCTAAATAAATAAACAAATGCGACAAAAAATTTATTCTTGTATGTCTGTTTTTAAGAAACAAGAAGAAGAAAAACATTTTTTTCAAATTTCTAGACTAGAACACCCCCTTAACGCAAAGTAACATGATCAACTCTTGATTCTGAATCAAATCTCCATGGGCGATGAAAAATGGGTAAAATACAGAAATATTGTTTGCAAAAAAAATCAAGAGGTTCACAGCTGGATTGATCACACGAAGCGATTTTCAATGAATGATCAACATTGATAAACACAAAAGGTGTTGTCTGCCATTATGACAACACGAAACAATCGAAAATCACATAATTTTTTTTCAACGATAAAAAAGAAACATTGAGGTTTATGACGACTTTTGCGCCGCAGTATCGCGTAGTGCTGCTGATCATAAAAGCATTTACAATGCATTGATTGATCAGTTTCATAAGGACAAAATTCCTTACATTCCCCAGATCAACAGATTGAATCGTTTGTTCCAGGCTGAAAAACCTGAATTCACGATGCTACATGAAGAGCTTAAAGATTTCTATTTGATCATTCTCACTAATATCTGCGAGGAGTCTTACGTTGTTTCAATGTCCAATACCATTAAATATGAAGATCATTTGAAAAGCGACGAGAATTTTAGGTTGGAATGGCAGCAGAAAAAATTATCAGAACAATGGGCAGCGAAAGCCAGATCATTTCAAAGGATATTTGTCGCAGTTTTTTCGTGGGGCTGATCAAACAAATGAGAAACAGATACGATTTGGATGACTCGATGCTCAAGTCTGTGACAATGTTAAATCGCAGAAACTTTTCCAATTTGACCAGTATTAACGTTGTGTATGAAGCGTTTCCAGGATTCTACAATGGGAATGTATAAAATGTGGAGAATTAATTCCGTACCCTAAAGATAGAATTACTCCGTAAGAAAATCACAATTTCAGAAAACGAACATGTGCAGGATTGGTGGACAAGAATTGGATGCCTGAAAAGAATTGACGGTTCGCTCGCATTTTCGGCGCTGCGATGTCTTGTTTTCAACGTTCTCACTATACCTCACTTCTCGGGAACTGTCGAGCGATTTTTTTCTGAATATAATCAGAACAAAAATAAGCTTCTAAATCGGCTCAACAACGATATGATGAACGCTATTTTGAGATCAAAAGCTCGAAAATTTTAATAAATGATAGTATGCAATCTAGATTCAGAAAAAAACTATGTATAAGCATCATAAAACACACGAATGACTTTCAAATGTAAATGTAGTATTTGTAGTGAATGAATGAGTATTTTTTTCTCTACAACAAATATTTTCGATGGAACAGGTTTTTGGTACAGATTTCTGGAAAAAAATACAGATGAGAAAGATTTTTGACCCCTCTGATATTGATTCAATGTGGCAACACTGTGCCATAAATTAGTCGTTTCGTGTGCTGTATCGAAACCACATGTCAACCACATTTAGTTCGTGTAATTTGAGCAATAAAAAGTTGCGATTGCGATCACCATTGACAGCAATTTTGTTCTCATCTTCATCTTTAAAGAAGTACGGGCCAATGATTCCTTCGGACCACAAACCGCACCAAATAGTACATTTTTTTAAGATACAGTGGTAGCTCTTTATTGCTTGGGCAGCTCGTCACCAAATATGTCAATTTTGCTTATAAGCGTATGTGTTCTATCAAAAATGTGTCTTTAGCGATAATTTTCCAATGAAACAAAAAAATATATTTTTAACAAATATTTGTTTTTGATTGAACGATTTAACTACATAACTTTAATCTTGACACATGGCACAGATCGCGCGTGGTCTCTCGAAAACAGTGCGCTGAAAAATCAAACACCGAAAAATCGCTCTTCGTTTCTCTCAAAATTGTTGTAAATAGGAAAAAACTTCTCGTGTTGATAGTTGATATAAAATACCATTTTATTGATGCTCTTAAATAGTAGTAATAGTCATATTTCAAATGTTACTCTCCGGTTTGAATCTGCCACGTGAGCCTCAATACCAATAGTCCCAGCCTAAACCACCGTTGCCCCAGCCGCCATATCCCCATCCAGGAGAACTAATATAGCTACCATAGCCTCCACAGCCGTACCAACCACATCCTGCAATATAGTTTGAGATTATAGCTTGCGTGTTTCCATAATCACGTATGTTACCAACCTATGGGAATGCTGCTGACTGCTGCAATGATCATTGCAATCAGTAAAAGAATGGTTAGCTTCATCATCTTGTTGCACTTTCTGAAGATTAGCGAACTCAGGAACTGTGTGAATAAACCATTGCTGGCGGTCCTTATATATAGGTACATCACACTTTATTTCACACAAAGGTGTTGAACTATATCAGGATCATATAGAAGATCATATGAATTTTCCGCGCTTCGCTGTCTCATTTCACATACACATCGGACATGCTTTGCATAAAATCACGTATATTGTAAATAGTTCTCAAAAGAAAATATATTCGAATAGGTTTTCTGAGTGTACTTTGTGTACAATCTAGTGTGTAATACCTATAAATAAAGATCGCCTGCAATGGTTCATTCATACCGTTTCTGACTTCGCTAAACTTCAGAAGGCGCAACAAAATGACGAACCTAACCATTCTTCTACTGATTGCAATGATCATTGCAGCAGTCAGCAGTATTCCTATAGGTAAGTAAAATACAGTATCATGGAAGCTCTAAATGTACGATTTCAATAAATATTAAAGGATGCGGCTGGTACGGCTGTGGAGGCTATGGAAGCTATATTAGTTCTCCTGGATGGGGATATGGAGGCTGGGGCTACGGTGGCCTTGGCTGGGACTACCGGTATTAGGGTTTAGAGCGTAGCAAACCGAGGATTACCGTTTGTATTACGACTATATCTATTTACTAAGCGCATCAATAAAATGTATTTTATATCAACCATACCGCACAAGAAGTGTTTTCCATACGAAAATCTAAAACAATCAATGAAACAAGAAATTTAACTCCATTAACTATTAACAGACGTCTATCTCAGATTATATGCATGAAGTGAATATCATAATGGATTTCCGGATATGGCAAACATTATAAAAAATTACATTAAGAATGAAATTAACTTCTCCGAGCAAATAGTTATTTTATGTAATAGAGTAACAGGTTTCCTGTGAATGACCGAAAATAATGTATGATAATGATTTCATATAATAATGCGATAATGTGATAAATTTTATCAATAATGGCTCAGTGCTCAGCGTTCTAAGCCTTCAAAGAACATCATCATCATTATTTTCATTCGAATATCAACAATCTAGAGCTTCCTTCAGGCGTGCTTACCTGGAAGTCTTTGCCTCACGCAAACTCAGAACTCGTTGATGGTGTCGATGAGATCTCGAAACTGTACCTCCGAACAGGGCACTCACAGTCATATTCAACTGAGGATTGTCAGGGGAATATGAAGCCATCGGCTTTCGCATACAATTGGGAATGAGTTTTTGCTCCTTCAGCAGTTTCTCTGTCAACATAAATGAACAGTCATTCGAGCCCTCTTGTCGCCATGTATGTATTGATGTTTGAGTTCACGGTAGGCAAACAATGGAGCCGTCTATAAATGGTATAGCTACTTAATAATAATAGGTATAGGGCATCAGGAAAATAAAATAAATAAAATTTTCGTTTCACTTTATATGAACGACAAAATAATATTGTGTACGCGGGCAACAAGATTCATGTCAGGGTAGAGTAGTAGTGGTGAATCGAAGTCAGGTTGAATGAAGAGGCAGATTTGTATTCATTCGTGGTTAATTGTTAATGGTGGTTAATGGTTAATTAAATAACCATTTGCTAGCACAGTTCATCAGTCATCCTCGCTCTTACCGCTCGTCAATTCATTTCTAGACAATTCAAGTCATGTTGACGGCGAATGCCGAAGTAATCCTAGTCGAACCGAAGCGACTGAGAGGAGAGTCGATTTTCATGTTTCGTCTTCGAAAATGTTGGAGCCTGCCTGCGATTTCGCAATTACCGTAGTTTTCTTTTCTCTCTATAAAGTTCAGTATTTCCGTCTACAATAGTTTTGAATTGTTGTGACGTATCTGTACTCCCTTTTTTCCGCCCAACACTGTTCTAATTTGTTGAAATTTTAAGGAAAATATTTGATTGATGATCGTCAAATGCTTTCCCGCTTGAGTGTCGGGCAAATTTTGTGAGCATATGCCAAAAATGCGTATGATTTTGGGCAGTCCATATAGGACTGATGAAATAGTGCGAAAGTCTCTTAAATCCACCGAAAAATGGATTAGCAATAAGCGATAGATTTTTTTTTTTCAATTTGTATTCCCAATATGTCCCCGAAAAACGAAATCCTACGTTAAAAAAGTACCATGTCTAAAATATTAACATAAAACAAGAAGTATTTTTGGCATATAACGTAATAGCAGTTAAGCCGTTAAACACGTATTACTGAACTTTATTCAACTATTACTAAATTAATGTTCTAATATTTTGTCCAGAGCTTCATTAACTGTCATAATTAACCATTACATCAGAAACAATTTGATACTGCTTCACTACTTGCAGAGAACACTTTTACATAGGATATTTATTCTAACGGCAATGTAATTTTCATTATGATTTTTTGTGTTTTTGTACAAAATATACAAAATGGTTAGAGTTGGCTTATGATTAACTAATCTACTAAAGGGTGTATCGATCAAATTTTGATCAATTATAATAAGATGTATTTTTTTCGAGTTTGCATTTAAAATAACAGAGCACCTCTCATTTCGTAGTCTAATTTGATTTTGAAATTTGCTCTTCAGTTCTCAAAATGGCGTCCAAGCAAAATAATCAACGCATGAAAATCGCCATGAAGTTTTTTTGAACAGGAATTTCACACAGTGTGTATAGATCACGTTGGCCATGCTTCACCGTCAATTTTTCGTAAATTTGGAAAAATGTCGTCGAACGAAAAAGAGAGTCGTGAATTAATCCTGTGCACTCATTTCGAGAAGATGCTGGGAATCGTCCAATCCACGGTCAGCAGAGTACTAAAACGATACTTCGAGAACCTAACCATCGACCGGAAGGTGAAGAACGGCAAACATGGATGCTCCGTCAGTGAAAAAGATCACAAGCGCGTAGTTAAGCAGCTTAGACGTGATCCGAGAAGTTCGGTCCGGGATGTAGCCAATAAGCTGAATTTGTCAAGTTCATTCGTCCAGCGGACCAAGCAGCGGAAGGGCCTGCGTACATACAAGGTTTAGAAGGCTCCTAACCGCGACGAAAGGCAAAACATGGTGGGGAAGACGCGAGCCCGGAAGCTGTACACCGAAATGCAGACGAAGCCGCATTGCCTGGTAATGGACGACGAAACCTACGTCAAAGCGGACTTTCGTCAGCTGCCGGGCCTGTTGTTCTTCTCCGCAGAGGACAAATTCAGCGTTCCGGAGGAGATTCGCAAGCAGAAACTATCCAAGTTTGCCAAAAAGTACATGGTGTGGCAAGCGATCTGCTCTTGCGGAAAGCGGAGCGTCCCCTTCGTGATGACCGGCACGGTAAACGGGCAGGTTTACCTTAAGGAGAAGCGCTTACTACCACTATTGAAGCAGCACGAGGGCCCGACCATCTTCTGGCTGGATCTCGCTTCGTGCCACTATTCAAAGGACGTGTTGGAGTGGTACGAAGCCAACGGGATCACCTTCGTGCCAAAGTAAATGAACCCGCCCAACGCGTCGGAGCTTCGCCCAATAGAGAAATATTGGGCGATTATGAAGCAGGCCTCGTGCTCCCTTGGCCGAGTGGTTAGCGTCATAACTAACATGCCGGATGTTTGGGTTCGATTCCCGTTCTGGTCGGGGAAATTTTTCGTCAAATAAATTTCCTCCGACTTGCACTGTGGTCACGCGTATTCTCTAGAGCTTGCCACTCAGAATGCATTCGAGGCGTTTTATTTGGCATAGAAATCTCAACTAAGTACTAATAAAAAAAATTACGCAAGTAATACTACGTTGAGACGGCGAAGTTCCTCTAGGAACGTTAGTGCCATTGAAGAAGAAGAAGAAGAAGAAGAAGAAGAAGAAGAAGCAGGCCCTCCGGAAGAACCCAAAAGTTGTCAAATCGGAGGCGGACTTCAAGAGAAAATGGATTTCTGTTCAAAAAACAGGAAGTGGGTTATATCTATGGTATAACCGCAAGGGTGACGTATGACTATCGTTGATTTAGAGATCATTTGTTTGAAGTTGAATCTGAATTCATTCTGAATGAATGAATATTTGGAGAACTTCGAAAACGAGAGCGTTACGTTGGAGGCACAAGGTTTTATGCATCCAATATTGGATACGGAAATATCCTACTGATGGGGAAGAATAATCTTCTGAAGCTATCCTGTTAATTGCGATTGATTGAAAAACCACAAAACCAAATGTATTTGGTCACAGTGTTACATGGATAGAAAACATTCAATTAAACTCTTTCACATGAATATATTTTGAAAATTCCCAAAGGAACTGGCAGATTATTTTCAGTAACGATTAGATATTTCCACATTTTCCTCGATACTGGAAGCCCACCAGTGGTTAATGCCAACTCGATAACCACCTGTTAATAGCACTTGATTGAAACATATTTGGTCACAGTGTAACATGGATAGAAAACATTCAATTAAACTCTTTCACATGAATATATTTTGAAAATTCCCAGAGGAACTGGCAGATTAGTTTCCAGCAATGATTAGATCTTTCCGGAACTTTCTCGATGCTGAATGGCATCCTAACGGAAAGAGTTCTGCGCGTGTATGTGTTGATCCTTCGCCGTCCACCTCCTCCAGCACGTTAGGCAACGATGTTGTCTTGTCGATGTCCTCACGAAAAATGAATGTGTCTCACCACCAGAATATCGCTTAAGTATGCTTTTTGTGTGTGATTGAATCGAGAGAAGGTGTGGTTTACGATGGCAATTTGGAAGGCAAACTAGAGGGGAATGAACTCTCTGAGCTCGGAACTTTCGGCGACTGAGCAATAATCGATTGTGGGCGCATACAATATTGGATACGGAAATATCCTACTGATGGGGAAGAATAATCTTCTGAAGCTATCCTGTTAATTGCGATTGATTGAAAAACCACAAAACCAAATGTATTTGGTCACAGTGTTTTTTTTTATCCCATTTATTTATTTAAGGCTCATTAGCATTTCAGCTGTAACAGAGCCGAATTTTAATCGTGTACATGTCACATGGTTATCATATCTATAATTAGCACATTACACAGTTGCCGTTCGCCAGTATTCCTTCTATACCATTACATATGGTACATTCACACAGTAGCCATTTAGGCGTAAGAGTATTCTGTCTGTTCTTCCATTATCCAGTTGGACCACCGGACAGCGGAGACAGTTGATTGATCATTGTTGAGTTATTTATAGAACAGCAGCCCGATGTGTCTTGCAGAGCAGAGCAGTTGTATGGATGAATCGATCTTATTTTGACCGTGGATCGATCTCAATCGCTGATGATTGTTGCGTTGACGAAGCTATTCTGTAACAACACAAAGATGGTCAATGAGGGTCCTGAGTTTTGAACTCACGATCGATCGCTTACTAAGCGAACGCGCAACCAATGTGGCTACGGAGACCCCCTTGGTCACAGTGTTACATGGATAGAAAACATTCAATTAAACTCTTTCACATGAATATATTTTGAAAATTCCCAGAGGAACTGGCAGATTATTTTCAGTAACGATTAGATATTTCCACATTTTCCTCGATACTGGAAGCCCACCAGTGGTTAATGCCAACTCGGTAACCACCTGTTAAATGCCGCGCGTGTATGTGTGTGTAGCGATGTCTTCCCAGGGAACCGTTTGTGGCATCACTCTCCTCCTGATAGATTCCCTTCTGGCCTAGAGTGCACAAACAGGCTCTTGGTGACACCGTTCATCCGCGCTTTCATGATAAATGAAGAGCTTCACCACAACAGCGACAACATGCTCCAATCGCTGTTCAATTGGAACTGAGTGGATTTTCGAGCGGCGCTCGCTTATATACCGATTGGTGATTTCAATAGCCTGTTTTGAAAGCAATTTTAAGACTATTGAAACAAGTTTTTGGATCAAAAAGTAACAAGTATATAACGCGAAGACATTTTATCTTTCGAATGAAGTGTTTATCATACCATTTCGTTCAGTTGTTTAGGAGCTATTAACGCTCAAAATCTCGGTCTCCGGCGTAACGCTTTCGTTTTCGAAACTTTGATTTTACACCCCGGTATAGAAATGAAAGACGTAGTCCTACGTCAAAAAACTACAACCTGACGTTGTACAGAACCTTATGGACGGGGTAAAGAAGAAGGTGCGAGCATACGGGCTTGGGCTCGAAGTATGAATAAAAAGAAAATGCCAAAAGTTGTTTAATAGTTTTTATTTTACTGTCTAAAATTTTCAAAAGGATCGGTCTACTGGGCGAATTTCTACAGCGTTTTTTCCGTGATGCAATTTGATGTGACACACCCTTTAGTTCCATTTGCATCTGCGGCTAGAAAGACATCGTCACCCGGACCGTCAACCAGAACATTTACAACAGGAAATGCCTGAAAAAACGTCTGCTGCCTTTCCTCGACAAACACGACAAACCCGTTCGTTTTTGTTTTTTTTTGTCGTTTCATTGGTTTCTGTCGTTGTGAAAAGAAGACGATGGAATGGTATGCCGAGAATTATGTGCCTGTGAATGTGGTGCCTGAAGATCTGAAACACCAACTCATCTATAAAAAGAACCCAAACCATATGTTAACACCTAATCATGGACGCTGGTAACGAGGGACAAATAAACAAAATCCTCGAAAGTATATATGGTTGGTGTTAAATCAGAGGGGACCAAGTCACAAAATTCAAAATTTTGAATTATTGATTGCATTAGGTTAAACATTTTGTAAACCACATTTATCAGATTTGGACAATGACGCGTAAAGCAGGAATGACTTATCGAAATTGTTTCGAACGCCCCTTATCGCACCAAACTTCACGCTCGTTTTTCTCGAAATCATAAAAATGTCATGATAACTACAATTATGGGATTAAACTAAGGACCGCCAGGATACAAAACTACAGACAATTAACGGCGTACCAAAACGATCCGCTGCAGCGTACCTGGCAGAGGTAGTAGGAAAGCCAACCTTCTCCAAGAAATGATAACCAAGGCAGAATCAATGTGCATGAGGAATGTACAAAATACAAATGTTCCTATTACCAACAACAGCATAGAATAAGCAAATGTTAAAACTTTAAGACAATATACATCCCTTTTACCTTAGGGGGCGTTTTGTACCCTTATCCTGTACAACCATATTTCTTTCAAAATAATTGAAGAAGCAAATTTGATATTAAATACCGTTTTATTGATGCACACTTAAAATATCATTGGCCTTGATATTTTTGCTCGTCTAAATATGCCATGAACTGAGTCTTCATTAATACCAGCCATAGTCCCAGCCTAAGCCACTATAACCCCAGCCACCATATCCCCATCCGGGGTAACTGCTATAACCGTAGCCTCCACATCCATACCAGCCGCATCCTGTAATGTTAATAAAATTAAACATTTAGTATTTCCTAAATTATGTTTTCACCAACCTATCGGGATACTGCTGACTGCTGCAATGATCATTGCAATCAGTAAAAGAATGGTCAGCTTCATCATCTTGATTCTCTCTGCAGATCAGCGAACTCAGGAGCGATATGATTGAACTATTGCTGGCAAACCTATTTATATGTGTTTCACGCTTGATGCTGAACAAAGAGCTTCACTTTTATCAGAACAATATAGTTAATATAGCTTCTCACTTCACTATGTTATTTCGCATAATGGAAACATAAAATTAGCACATAATCACGTATTGTAGAAATCACGCAGCTTGGTAGCATAGTCTTTAGGATAATTCCACGCGAAATCGAAAACAGATAATTTTTATGCGACCCTGTCCGATAAAAAAAAACACATTGTACATGGTAGCTACTAAAATTCACAAATTTCATTATCAAATGACCAATTTCAAATATTGCACAAGTGCTACAAAAACCGTTAAAAAATAATGTGATGGTGTTCTAGATGAAGATTTTTTTGCTGATTCTGTATTCTGTTTTTAGTTTAAAATTATTTGAAGCTGTGAAATGAGTGTAAGTACATTGTCTACATTGGATTTATTCCAAAGTAGACCTACAAAAAATTCTCCAAATATCTCCAAAGTTTTTTATAACAAAATGTCTTCCTTAGGGTCCCCTCTACACTTTCCCTTCATGACTTCTGGCCACTTCTGACCACTTTGGGAAAAAATACCATAAATATTTTGATACTCCACACGTGTTTTTCGATTTTTTAAAATTTTAAATGAATATTGAAAACGTGTTCAGAAAGTTTGAAAACATATATTTAGACACCCCTAAGTGTTTTTCCCAAGATTTCCAATTTTACCCCCTCCCCCAGCCGTTGCTTTGGGGTTCATAACCAAAATGGCTCAAAAATAGATTCAGCACCTTCGAAACCCTCCGAACACCAAATTTCAAGGCATTTCCATTCATTTTTCTGTTTAATGCCACCTAGAATTTTGTCAAGTTTCCGTTCGAGACTTTATGCTCAGACCTCTCTACTTTCTAAGATCAAAATTCATCTAGTAACAAAGAACGACACATCATTGTTCGGAACGTGCCTCTGTGCAATATGCGAAATAACATAGCAAAGTGAGAAACATCTAGATATTTTACTATAAGATACTTCAATAGGTCAACTCCTTTTTGTTTGAAGTCGAGACTGGAGCACCTATAAATTGGCTCTGCAAGCGATAGCTCATTAATTCAGATCCTGACTTCGCTAATCTCCAGAAGGCGCAACAAGATGATGAAGTTAACCATTCTCCTTCTGATTGCGATGATCATCGCTGCAGTCAGCAGTATTCCTATAGGTTGGTATAATGCATTATTTTTAAACTACTAAATTTGTAAACTCTATAATTTTCGTAGGATGCGGCTGGTACGGATGCGGAGGCTACGGTTATAGTAGTTATCCCGGATGGGGATATGGCGGCTGGGGATACAGTGGCTTAGGCTGGGATTATGGCTGGTATTGATTAGTTCATAACGAGTTTAAATTGGAAACATTAAAATTACTGAACTAATGCTGCTGAACTAATTTACTGAGCGCATCAATAAAATCGTTGTGTTTAACAACAACACCAAATGAAAAAAAAAGATCATTTCAAAAGAAATAGTTGCAGATGATGAAACCTGTTCTGTTATAAGTACGCTATGAGATTCCTGTGTGGGTGCCGTTACCAGAACCGTGACGAACGACTTGAAATCGACTCTAGAATCGTTATGCAAATATCTAATTGAGTGTCACCAAATTCATTTACAAATTGTGGGAGAATCATTACTCTCAAAAATCATGTATAAAGTCTTCTCTCAAAATTTAATTCCCAGTAGCATAGCGGATATCAAAGGTTCTAAAAATAATGCGTTTGAAAATTTGCATTGCTATATGCCTCCAGTTCATACTGCCGTCGCCGGAACGATGAAGCAGTTAACGTAACGTTTGGCACATGTCGAAGATGTACAGTTGAATGAGTTGTTCAAGTACCTAGTTTCGCTATCATTCAACGCTATTCTGACGTGCAAAAACGTAATGGGCCATTGATAAAACTCTATAGTTTAAATAATCATAATAACATCTGAATAATTAACATCTCTTATAGGGTTTGTCAAAAAAACAAATAATGAACATTATGCAAAACGAATGTATAATTTAGTCGATTATCGCAATTATGTTTGGTTCCCTTCGATCCTATCCAGGGAAACATCTACGGGTACCCTGTGGAACACAGCCAGGAATATGCGAAACAAAAACAAAGATTATTCCGACCGATGGATTCTTGATTTTGCCAAAAATGTTTGTCCGGATATCGTCCCTGCAGAAGACATATCTCGTAATATATCGTTCTCCAATAGTAATAACGAGCCTCTGTTTTCAATGACTGAATTCTCACTTGCACTTCTTTCGTGCAATAATTCAGCCCCTGGTTCCGATGGAATAAAATTTAATCTTTTGAAGAACCTTCCAAACGTCGCTAAAACATTTATTTAGACTAGTCAATAAGTTTATTGAGCAGAATATTGTCCCTATCGAATGGAAACAAGTGAGAGTAAACGCCATTCGAAAACCGAATAAGCTTTCTGCCATAATTCATACAGACCAATAGCCATGTTGCTCCCGTGGCCGAGTAGTTAGCGTCATAACTAACATGCCGGGTGTTCGGGTTCGATTCCCGTTCTGGTCTGGGAAATTTTTCGTCAAAGAAATTTCCTCCGACTTGCACTGTGATCACTCGTATTCTAGAGCTTGCCATTCAGAATGCATTCAAGGCGTGTTATTTGGCATAGAAATCTCAACTAAGTACTAATAAAAAATGACGCAAGTAATACTACGCTGAGACGGCGAAGTTCCTCTAGGAGCGTTAGTGCCATTGAAGAAGAAGAATAGCCATGTTATCTTGCATTCGTAACTTATTGGAAAAAAAGATCCTCCGCTCATCTTAAACAACTTTCTGTTTAATCTGTTATTCGAAAAGCACATGCACTTTTCTCATGGAAATTGTGCCGTTCTAGGAATAGTTATATGGGTCTCCCTCGAGGCTCTTGCTTAAGTCCTCTTCTGCATAATTTCTATATTAATGATATAGAAAATCATCTTGCAGAAGGATGTACTTTGAGACAACTGGCAGATGATAGTGTTGTATCTAAAACTACTAGAACTATTGATTCGCAAAAATCGCTGTAAATTTCTTTAAATAATTTAGCTATTTGAACTGTGATGCTAGATATTGAATTATCAACGGAAACGGAAATGGTTGTATTTTCTAGGATGCACCGACCTCCCGAACTTCAGCTTCAATTGTTCAACAAAACCATCGTTCAAATATCTTGGTGTTTGATTTGATTCTAAATGTACAAGGGGAAAACTTATAAGAAACAAATATACAGCCATACAAATGAAACACAAATATCTGCATTACTCGAGAATTAATGAAGCAAATGAAACTAAATTAAGTATATGGAGGTTTTAGGGCGCAATAAATGTTTCTATGGTGGTTAGACACTCCACTCCCTCTTTAAGGGGGGGAGGGGGTTCTGCCATAGAAATGAAACACAAATTTCTGCATAACTCGAGAACGAATCAAGCAAATGAAGCCAAATTTGGCATGTGAAGGTTTTACGGGGCATGAAACGTTTCAATAGTGAATACACTCCTCCCCCCTTTCTAAGGGGGGCTCCCATACAAATGAAACACAAACTTCTGCATAACTCGAGAACTAATCAAGTACAATTTGGGATGTGACGGTTTTTGGGTATGAGAAATGTTTCTACCCCTCCCTCCTCTGGAATGAAGAGGGGGTCCGATAAAAATATTACACATATTTAAACCAAAAATATTCCAACCAAGCATGACAATTGCAAATTTTTGGAAACCTCTCAAGGAAACAGGGAAAATTCGGAAAATTAAATTCTTATATGTTCTACAATTACATAGTGACAAGCGTTGTTAGTCCATTTGATGTTTGCGCTAACGAAATTGATCTTTGTTCGAAACTGGAAATGGATTTTCAGGTGATGAAACGCACTCATATATCTTCTTCTATCTATACAAATAAAAATGTTGGAATTGGAAGGAAGGAATTGTTTAGGGGCTGTCTTTATACTATCACATTTTCTGTATCAAACATTTATTCCAAGTAACGGAGAAACATGTTATTTGCAAGTAATAATATGATATGTTTGAGTTTTGGTGGAATTCTTCTCCATTTAGCGACAGCAGTCACTCTCCAGTTGGCAAAACCAATGGAACAGAGATGATCTTGGAAGATACTATGCTATATTATTCCCAAAGTTTCAACGAAGGCCTTGACAGAGATTTTATCAGAACTATGTCCAGATTGATGTCCAATCATTCCGCGCTAAATGCGCATCTCTTCCGCATAGGGCTTGCTACTAACAATTTATGCAATTGTGGTCGAGGATATCATGGCATCGAGCACGTTGTTCGGTCATGTAATGAATTTTGCAATGAAAGAATCAAACTGGTTGCCGATTTAGAGGCTCGAGGAGTACACTCACGCATGCCAATTTGCGATATCTTACCTACCCGCGACCTTAATTTTAGGTTCACATATATGTCTTCCTAAAAGGCACTAATATTATTATTTAGGTCGGTTTTCCTACCCCACTTGTTCATTCTCCCTTCCTTTCCTTTTACATAAGCAGAACTTAGTACCCGTTGAGATAAGATCATTACAGGAGCTATAAACATAGCAAGGAGGCACTCACTACCAAAGGATACCGATGCTACATCACCTAGCGATGTAGTTGTTAAGACCCACCACAGCCACTGTTCCAGACAAGGATAATACCGACGAGGCAACGAAGGAATAAATTATATTTTTTTATGAAATATTATTCTTTAGTTTTAGCTAATTATACTTAAGTTAATAATTATGTAGTTGTAATATATTTAAATAGTTTCATAATATACTGCTAGATAATCGCTCTTTATCCACATGAGCCTAATTAAATAAATCAAGGGAAAAAAATCCTATCCGGGTGCGTTTATTTTCTTAACGCATATAATTCGCTTCCATTCAACTATACTTTTGCAAAAGAGTTCCGCCAGAGCCGTGCCAATCATTCGAAGTCGTATCGTAGTCAGCAAATCGATGGGGCGCATGCGTCTCACTGTTCCCGCCGAAACACACCAAATCAAAGCCACACGTATGCTGCTACGGAATCCTTGGCTATGATGTTCGAAGCTCCCTCAGGGTCAACGGTTGCTACGAAACACCATTTGTTTCTTCCTCGCAAATAAGTTGACACTAGAACATTCGTTTCGAGAACACCTTCGCCTTTTTCTAGCCTGTTATTTCGCCGATATTACTAGTTTTACCCGAGTTTTCGGTTGCAATAATTTCCCAGCCATGTCAATTGTCAAAATCTATTATCACAACGAAAACATTTACAACGTGGAGAAAAAACCCCCGGAGCGTCCGCCAAACCCACCGCTGTATCATTCCCGCTTCGAGCATCAGGTTCGCCGAGAGACGAAATCCTGCAAGGATGCCCACCGAACGATGGGCTACGCCAAAACTCCCCTCCAGAAGCCGGACGAATTCCTCAAGAAAAACTGTGGCGTTCGCTATCGGGCCACCAAATCGGCACCGGTTAGGCTCTGCACTGGCCACAGACCACCCGTGCCGAAAAAGGACGAGACGGGTTGTGCGAACCAGCAGGCGACAACGAAAAGCGTCAATTTCAAGGTCGAAAACATTAAAAAGGTGGTGAACACGAGCCCCAGAAAGGTCCGCCCACGGTATGCCGATACTCGCAAGGGCGACTATCACGATTTGGAAAAATCCGGTCTCATGCCCGTGTACAAGTGCCAGCCAAAGTATGGTAAAATACCACAATACCTACAGCGCCGTAAGAAAGAGTTGGACGCCCAGAAACAACACTTGGTCGCTAAAAGTAGCGAACAGAAACAGGACTGCCTGGCGATCTCGCAGGAGGAACGTCTAGAACTTCTTAAGGTTAGTTAGCAAAATACGGATTACTTAATAAATATAAAAAAACCACTTTTGATTCTAGGGATTGAAGAAAAACTGGGAGAATTTGCAGCAAGAGTACCAAAGTCTTCCACTGCTGATTGATACTGTGCCGAAAATGATCCGCAAGGCCAAACTGGAGAAAGGATTGAAGGAGCTAGAGAAAGATATTTTAACGATAGAGAGCAATCCCTACATTTACGTTTATGATGATGAGGATCAGTACAATTAGTAACTAGCGAAAGTAGTCTGCGATTTTATTTCGATACCTTCTCATAGTAGATTTTTCATGATATTTTGATAAGACTTTGTGTGTATGAGTGCTTTCGGACTTTGTTTAGCTTGTAAAATGGGCAATATATGAAATCAAATTTTTCGTCAACAAGGTAATGTTTTATTCTTCCGTTATTTTCCACGATACTTTTGCTGTTTATGCTCTGAATTCAATTAAACAAAACACATAAAAACACATTTATTCGAATAGTAACATAAATGTACCACTATTTCACTACTTTCTCCCATATTTCAGGGAATTTACGAATTCCATTGCGAATGAATCGGTCATTTTTCGAAGCCAAGAATGAATCTAGTCAATTTTTGATATCCTGTTCTGAAGTAAAGTGTATTCCACTCAAAGCATTCTGAATCGATCGAAACAATTGGTAATCGGAGCAACATCTGGGCTATAGGACGGGTGAACCAGAATTTCCCATCCACTATTTTGCAAATGGTTTTTAACTCGAACAGCAGCATAAGGACCAGCGTTGTCATGATGGAATAAAGTGTGTGTCACATCAAATTGCATCACGGAAAAAACGCTGTAGAAATTTAATTTTTAGGAATTATATCTTCAGCTTTCGCTTATAGTCAGATAAGAGTGTATAGATCACGTTGGCCATGCTTCACTGTCAATTTTTCGTAAATTTGGAAAAATGTCGTCGAACGAAAAAGAGCGATGGGGGGTCTCCGTAGCCACATTGGTTGCGCGTTCGCTTAGTAAGCGATCAATCGTGAGTTCAAAACTCAGGGCCCTCATTGACCATCTTTGTGTTGTTACAGAATAACTACGTCCACGCAACAATCATCAGCGATGGAGATCGATCCACGGTCGAAATAAGATCGATTCATCCATACAACTGCTCTGCTCTGCAAGACACATCGGGCTGCTGTTCTATAAATAACTCAACAATGATCAATCAACTGTCTCCGCTGTCCGGTGGTCCAACTGGATAATGGAAGAACAGAAAGAATACTCTTACGCCTAAATGGCTACTGTGTGAATGTACCATATGTAATTGTATAGAATAAATACTGGCGAATGGCAACTGTGTAATGTGCTAATTAATAGATATGATAACCATGTGACATGTACACGATTAAAACTCAGCTATGTTACAGCTAAAATGCTAATGAGCCTTAAATAAATAAATGGGATAAAAAAAAGTCACAGGAGGGTCGTGTCCGAGACACGACCGCATAGTTGACGTAGGATTCCATTAGACTATCTGTTGATTTTGGATATGTTTAAAGTATTACATCGTAAAACTCTTTGATAATGATTTGGTGGCCCTGAAAAGGGCCGTTTTGTTTGGTTGTTGGGTATTGTTTGTTAACTCCACCAGTGTTTACCGAGTGATGATGACAGAAGGATGGTAAACAGTCGTTGGATGGTGCGTATCAGATAAAAGATACCGAAGTGGAACGAGATATGATGAAAACTGCCTTTTGTGATCCTAGACGAGATGGCTCCTGTGTTATGTATGGATGAAATAAATAAAAAAAAAACTCACCAATGTAATATAAGATAATTACCAATACCGAACACAATTATCAATTTTTCTTTAATACAGGTAAACTTCGATATAACGTACATTTCACTTTCAAAATTGTACGTTGTAACGAATTGTACGTTATATCGAAGCATAATAAAGTACTCACAAACGTAGTCTAAAGGGTGTGTCACATCAAATTGCATCACGGAAAAAACGCTGTAGAAATTCGCCCGGTAGACCGATCCTTTTGAAAATTTTAGACAGTAAAATAAAAACTATTAAACAACTTTTGGCATTTTCTTTTTATTCATACTTCGAGCCCAAGCCCGTATGCTCGCACCTTCCTCTTTACCCCGTCCATAAGGTTCTGTACAACGTCAGGTTGTAGTTTTTTTTTTAACAGAAATCCATTTTCTCTTGAAGTCCGCCTCCGATTTGACAACTTTTGGGTTCTTCCGGAGGGCCTGCTTCATAATCGCCCAATATTTCTCTATTGGGCGAAGCTCCGGCGCGTTGGTCGGGTTCATTTCCTTTGGCACGAAGGTGACCCCGTTGGCTTCGTACCACTCCAACACGTCCTTTGAATAGTGGCACGAAGCGAGATCCAGCCAGAAGATGGTCGGGCCCTCGTGCTGCTTCAATAGTGGTAGTAAGCGCTTCTGTAGGCACTCCTTAAGGTAAACCTGCCCGTTTACCGTGCCGGTCATCACGAAGGGGGCGCTCCGCTTTCCGCAAGAGCAGATCGCTTGCCATACCATGTACTTTTTGGCAAACTTGGATAGTTTCTGCTTGCGAATCTCCTCCGGAACGGTGAATTTGTCCTCTGCGGAGAAGAACAACAGGCCCGGCAGCTGACGAAAGTCCGCTTTGACGTAGGTTTCGTCGTCCATTACCAGGCAATGCGGCTTCGTCAGCATTTCAGTGTACAGCTTCCGAGCTCGCGTCTTCCCCACCATGTATTGCCTTTCGTCGCGGTTAGGAGCCTTCTGAACCTTGTATGTACACAGGCCCTCCCGCTGCTTGGTCCGCTGGACGAATGAACTTGACAAATTCAGCTCATTGGCGACATCCCGGACCGAACTTCTCGGATCACGTCTAAACTGCTTAACTACGCGCTTGTGATCTTTTTCACTGACGGAGCATCCATTTTTGCCGTTCTTCACCTTCCGGTCGATGGTTAGGTTCTCGAAGTATCGTTTTAGTACTCTGCTGACCGTGGATTGGAAGATTCCCAGCATCTAACCGATGTCCCGATGTGACAACTCCGGATTCTCGAAATGAGTGCACAGGATTAATTCATGACGCTCTTTTTCGTTCGACGACATTTTTCCAAATTTACGAAAAATTGACAGTGAAGCATTGCCAACGTGATCTATACACTCTTATCTGATTATAAGCGAAAGCTGAAGATATAATTCCTAAAAATTGAATTTCTACAGCGTTTTTTCCGTGATGCAATTTGATGTGACACACCCTTTATAATACATTATTGTGTTGCTGTTTTAGTCAAGTTAATGAATAACTTCAATCAGAAGACGAAGTCAGCCTTTCTCATGATGTTTCCCTTCGTACTGTTGATTAAAGACTGATTCATTTAGAATCTGGAATCACAAAACCAGCTGTATATCGAGATTGATTGAAGGTACAAAACTTGTTTTAGCATCATAATACAGACAATTCATTGTTCTATCAGAAAAAAAATATTGAAAAAAATTTTGCTTTACACTTTGAAAAGGTGTACGTTATATCGAGTGACGTTATATCGAGGGTACGTTATAACGAGGGTACGTTATATCGAAGTTTCCCTGTATAGGAGAACTTATTTAAAATGGAAAAGGTAATTTTCTTTTTTATTTTTTGCTTTCTGAGTGTTTCTTCAACCCAATGCGAATTTTAATTGGACAACAACACCTAATACTATATGTAGAGCATATGGGAAATCACTTTTTCTAATATTTCTTCACTTTTCCAATTTTTCAGCCGTATTAACTTTCCTTGGGTGAAAATGAACACAACAAGCTTAAACCTAAAGACCCGTTCTCGAGCGGGAACAAACCTTAATTATTATTTATGAAAATTGAAATAGATCGTTTCATACATCAAATCAGTTTCAACACAACTGCCATATACAATTTTATACTCACACTTGTGCTAAATTTTTCACAATGAACGATTGAAATTGAAATATGAAATTTCACGAAGCAACCATCATTCAAGTTCCAAATTGAAATTCTATTTGCTAGAATTTATCGTATCACTCACCTTACTTGCAATATAAAAATGCCCCGACATGCATATATTTTCAATGTCGATTTCCCCAGGCACCTTGATTTAAAATCTCTGTTAAAGAACACATTTCGGTGGGAAAAAAGCTCCCCCTACTTTCAAGTATTTGCAATGTTGATTTCCCCAGGCAGCTTGGTTTTGATGTCTCTGTTAGGGAACACATTTCGGTAGGAACAAAATCTCCCCCTACTTTCATGTATTTGCAATGTCGATTTCTCCCAGGCAGCTTGGTTTTGATGTCTCTGTTAGGGAACACATTTCGGTAGGAACAAAAGCTCCCTCTACTTTCATGTATTTGCAATGTCGATTTCTCCCAGGTAGCTTGGTTTTGATGTCTCTGTTAGGGACCCGCCGCATGTGTCGTCAATTTCGACCAATCAGCAGTGGGTATTTCCGTTAGGATAGGGGTTGAGATTTTTCAATTGTTTGATAGTTAGTTTCATGACAATTATTATTTTCTTCAATATAAAAAATTGTTACTGAGTGCCGAGATCGATTCACGCAAAAATCTCATCAATCCATCATGAAACGACTGAGCAATAAGCATTAGAAATTGGACAATTTTCACGATGTGCTCGATTTTCGATTTTCAATTTGTACCCCAATATGTTCCCGAAAGACGTAATCCTACGTCAAAAATAATTTTAAAGGGATTAGAAGATCAATCAATGAACAGTTCTGCGATTGGACCCATGAACGAAGTTTGTCGGGTCAGCTAGTATAAAGATAAAAATAATATTGAATAGAATCCTTTTCAAGCTGTTCGGAGCTTTGTTTACTTTACTGAGCGTCGTGTAAATCGTACATGCCCATGCATGATTCTTGGGAAGAACCATCTTATGTGGGCATAATAAACGCGTTCACTGGATAATATCACATTCGTATTAAAACAAGGATATATACAAACTATTTGATGTATCATTTTCCAGATTTGAACACGATTTGAACGATCTCGAGCGACGCCCAGAACATTATATCCCGAATCCTCCCGAAAACAGGTTTGTGGAAGGATAACCTAGTCAAAGTTGCTATAAAGATTAATGGATTTAGTGATGTGGGCATCTCAGGCGATCACAATGAACAATAATACACTTTCGGTAGACAATCACAAGTTTACAAACGAGTAGTTTGAGATTTTCGTGTATATTCGCTCAGTTTTCAATGTGCATTCTCAACAATATTCCATTACAAAATATGTACGCAAATCGGTTATGTTTAGACCTAAATTCTTGACTTTTAATACACTAGGTTTTCTCTCTCTCTCTTTCTCTCTCGATAATTTATCAAATGAGTGACGGATTATTCAAATTCGTCGAAAAATCCAACACAATCTGTGCTGGATGAGTGTGTGTGTGTGTGTGTTGTTGATTCTAAATCCCATTCTAGAATGTGATCTCTTCGGGGTGCAGATCTGCGTATAATATTAAACATCCTCCAGGTGACGCCAATGTCGGGTTCCAGTTGAACGATCAGTCATAGTACTTACAGGTATGGTTCAATGACATACGGAGCGGGATGGGCCACATCGGGAAGACGTTTACATGTAGATAAAGTTGAACCTGTTGAAAGAAGCAAAAAAAAAGTTGCCATCAATGACCGCTGACAGGAAAAATAATATGTTTAGTTGAAGACTTACCGACACAGCGCTTGCGGTAGTGACGATATTATCGGACCGTATCCTTGCGAATTGTCATAGAGTTCAAACAACGGGGCCGCCACTAGCTTGTAGTTCTTGGGAACGGCGAAAAGAGCTGTTGATTACGAAAAGCAAAATAAACATTAGATAAACGTTTCAACAAAGTGCATAATGTCGGTACAGAGATCGAAATTTAAGGTTTTTCTTTTCTTTTTCGTATGCTTGGTTGCGTTTCATCGTAATTAACATTCCTATGATCTATTTGTACATGGTGAGCTCAGTCGATAGAGGCTTCTTCAACCTGTATTTTAAAGCTCTGCTCGATTTGAAAGATTATTTTAGTACCAACTGATTTTGATTATCAGTCCTAACTTTGAACATTCTATTTTTACCTCTAAGGAGCTCATGTTTATGGATGAACATCATTCACATACAAATTTCAGTTCACTAACTCAATTTAATCTAGTTAGTTTTATTTGTGAACAAACAATCATAGTAGGAGATATAGACAATGAAATTCTAATATACAATATTAGAATATAGTGAGTACAAATATTGATCCGTTTTTTCAGTTTTAGATTAATAGGCTATCCCTTTTTAGACGATTTTTCGAATACATGGACAAGACGGGTTTGTTTGCTGAACTAAACATTATTGCTAAATATGTGCCTACCTAATCTACCTAATTCATAATCATATGAATAGATCTATACAATTTATGTTTTGTCAATAGATGGAGCCACACATACTTTGATGTGTGATAACTCGATAGATATAGCATTTAGTTTTACTTTTTTATAGTCTACATGTGGGAAAAATAAAAATGATATCAAATTCTTATCTTTTTATCTTCTTCCTGAAATAATGTTTCATTCCCTCCAAGACAAAATACCAATCCTATAATAAATTTCGAAGAATTTCGAATTCGCTTCGAATGATCATGTGTTTTTGGTTTCGCAATTCATATCCATACCTTAGGGTGTCAATGAAGATGGTCATCTCGAATTTCAAAAAATTAATCCATAAAAAATGTTCACCACCTCGAAGAAACACCCTTTGCAAAATATTAGCTCAATCGGGCTTAAGGGAGATAGACGGTAAAAGTTTGAATTTTCTGAAAATCGAAACCCAAGGGAGCGAAATCGGTGGTTTCGAAAAAAAATTGATACCAAACGGATTAAAATTGCATAAAACGTCGAGATCTACTGTCAACTGGAAAAAAATGTCAAAGATCGTCACTCTGGGATTTAGTTTTTTTTTCAGTTTTTTTTTTACGAGACGAAACGTATGGTTTTGGGTGCCAATAAAAATAGTTATCCCGATTTTTCATACGAAACTGATTTTTCGATTTTGTCCGTTTTGCGCCACTCTCCCTTAAGTCCGATTGAGCTGAAAATTTGCATGATGTATTTTCTCGAGGTGGTAAACATTTTGTATACGGTAACTTTGAGGTCGATTTTTTCCCATACATTTATTGGCGCCCTAGTACACCTACTTCCTAAAACATCTAATAATTAACACAGTTAACACTTGGAACTCAAAGCATAGAACTTATGTTAGAAGTTCGAAGCTGAACATAATATGATGACCTTGCGTACTTCAATAACTATTTAGACTTATGAAAAGAATTGTGGAAAATATATATTTCTAAAATATATTTTTAGTACCAAAAGTGTTGATACTATTTATAAGATTTGAAAATATTAGGTGTACAAATATGACTTAACGAGTTTATATTTTGTGAAACATTGAATTAAAGGATTTAACCCTTTCGCTACGTGAGTGTGCTCCGTCGGAGTGATACCGCTGAATGGAGCACTGCGCCGAAAAATATGCATATCGCGCTCCGATAAACTGATGTTCGGAATTACATTAGTACCACACTGACGTCGTCTATAGACGACGCTCGTAGCGAAAGGGTTGAATATCGTGATGGAAGTAAAAACTTAAAAGCTAGTGAGTTTTGAAGTGTTATTATTGATTTTATCTCAAACTTGATAATTTTTATCCGCCAAATTAAAGCTCTCTATACTCTCTACAATTTGTTCTTTAACATCCAACTCTTTTTTAATTTCGCTGCTCTGCAATATCATTTCTTACAATTCCTGGTGAGCCTACAATTAGAATCTTCAATAATCACGATTTTTACTCCTATGTACTTATAGTAGCCAATTTTTTTTTCTTCAAATTATTTATATTTGAAATATTGGTAAACAACATGTTAGGATATACAATCGAGTCCGACCCTTATTTGAAAATATCATAAAAATATTACTTCATTTCACCCCAATTTCTGTTTCGGAATTTTTTACAGTAAAACTACAGTTTTAAGTTGTAGCAGAGCTAAGGCCAAACTAAAATAACATTTGGGGAAATGTTTTCATTTGACCGTATTTTCGAACTATTTTTTTCGGGTTTGTAATTTTAGATGAATTTGTTCAAAATTTCATTAATTCTATCATTAATTTCTATGATTTAGAACAAGCGCCTCATTGCGACTCTTGATAAATTTAGAGCAAATGAGCCTGTATATTGTAGCATCCTATATTATTTAAAAACAAATAAACGTTAGCTAATCAATACAAAATTCGATGTATTGAAAATGTTTAATTAATTAATGTATATTTATGACTCGCTGACCCGGCGAACTTCGTAACGCCCAAAAATATTTTGTTTTATATGAATACTTTCGAACATTCACGTTTTCTTACTAAGCAAACATTCTAAGGTTCAATCGCAGAACTAATCATTGATTGACCTTTTTCAAGACTAAAAACGAACGAATTTCGTAGTTAAAAACCTCTATAATAGAAAATCAATCAAACAATCAATCAATTCGCAATGACGAATGTACAGTGTCGGCATCTAGGGTGATGTTAAGCATTTAACTCTTCCAGATTAGCAAGCTCGGAAGCAGTTTCAAATTGTTAAAAATGGAATGGAAATTATAATTTTATGTTATTTGAATGCCTAAACTCGACTCGATTATATACAGTGAGATATATCGAGTATATAATCGAGTCAAAAAATGAATTCTTTATTTGTTTTTTATACATATACTTTTGGTTTTTTAAATATAAAAAAAAAATGATTCATCCGCCTAAAATCATGAAATACTTTTCTCATACAAAAAATCCGAATTCTCTCAGGAGGTGATAGAGGTTCATATATGATGAAAAACATCCTTTTGCGCGTATATTCGAATTTCTTAACTTAAACTTTTTCTCTGTTTGCCTTAAATTGGCTCTAATTCAGAAATTACGCTGCTTACGAAATTACAATTCTATTTCTTCCATTTGAAAGATGAGAAAATTTGATGCAGTATACAGTTGCATTTAGTTTAGTTACTTCAAGTCAAATAAAAAGTTAATGGTTTTTAAGGTTAAGGGTCTGCCATACAAATGAAACAAAAATTTCTGCATTACTCGAGAATTAATCAAGCAAACGAAACCAAATTAGATATATGGAGGTTTTAGGGCGCAATAAATGTTTTCACGGTGGTTAGACACTCCAACCGCCCCCTCCCCCCTCGAAAACTAATCAAGAAAATGCCAAATTTGGCATGCGAAGGTTTTAGGGGACAAAACACGTTTCTATGGCGAATAGGCACTCTTCCCGTCTCATACAAATGAACCAAAATGAACCATACATTTCCGCACAATTCAAGAACTAATTAAGCAAATGGAACTAAATTTGGCATGTGGAGGTTTTATGGGGAAGAAACATTTCTAAGGTGGTTCGACACTCCTCCCCCCTCTCTAAGGGGGTCTCCCATACAAATGGAACACAAATTTCGGCATACCTCGAGAACTAATCAAGCAAACGAAACCAAATTTGGCATGTGGAGATCTTAGGATGCAATAAATGGTTCTATGGTTGTTCGACACTCCTCCCCCTCTCTTAAGGTGGGCTGTCATACAAATGAAAAACAAATTTTTGCTTAACTCGAAAACTAATCATGCAAATGGAGCCAAATTTGACATGTGAAGATTTTAGGGGTCACAAAACGTTTCTATGGTGAATAGACGCTCCTACCCCCTCTCTAAGGGGAGAAGAGAGGAGTGGTCTGTCTTTATTCTATCATATTTTCTGTATCAAACATTTATTCCATGTAACTGAGAAACATGTTATTTGCAAGTGGTTGAAAAATCTTGAACGAGAGTTGTGTCTGAAAATAATCTGATATTATAATGATGAGTTTTGATAAAAGTACTAGGAATTTTATAGTAAAAGGTAAATTCAACGAGGTCGATTAGAAGATCAATCAATGAGCAGTTCTGCGATTGGACTCATGAAGTTACGCTTAGTAGGAAAACGTGAATGTTTGAAGGTATTAATAACCAAACACCAATTTTGGGCGGGACGAAGTGTGCCGGATCAGCTAGTAACATTATAATAAGAGACAATTCTCATTCAAGATTATTTAATCGGTTACAAAAAAAACTTGTTAATCCATTACATGAAATACATATTTGACACAGAAAAGTTAATTTTCATTGATAATTTTTATTTTCAAAGTTATTCCATCTAAGAATCGATCACTATTTTCGTTTAACACCAGCGTCACACGAAAATCAATTCCGGCAACGCAAATTTCAATTGAACTAGCAACGCCTTCTACGATGATTATTTTTTTCCCAATTTTCCTGTTTTCCTTCTAAATTATTCAATTTTCAACAGGGAAAAAGCAAATGATTTTTGAAGATTGACATTTTTTGACTTATAAAAATTTTACCACCGAGTCGAAATTTGAATGGAATGTAGCGGATTGTTGGTTGAAAACATATTTCATATATACCGACTATGATAACCACTCACTTTAAGAGATAAAATGTCTAAGAGTTATATCATAGTTACTTATTGATCCAAAAACTAGTTTCAGTGGATCAAAAAGTGCTTTGAGAGCAAACTATTGAAATCACAAAAATCTGTATATAATCGGGTGCTAGTTCGTGCAGGGACGAATGACCTTCGTGTTAAAATTCCTTAAAAAATAAGAACAGAACAGGTAATTCACTCAGTTATGATTGTGAAACAATTGATGTACCATGCATGCGGGGTTGCCAATATTATTTTTCAAAAAAACTGGAAGATTGTTCTTAGCAAAACTGGAAATAAGCTGGATCCTGTAAAGCCGTGTTATTTCAAGAAGATTGGCTATAATTTACCTAAAATGATATTTTACCCATTCCAATGCTGGAGAAACAGATTTTTATTTGAAGCTCCGTGTAGTACTTATATGTAGTTCATGAAATGCTATTTCAAACCACAAATTCTTTGCGGTGTCACGGGAAACTAACGTTTGCATTAAGAAAAATGGACAGAAATTGCCGATTTTTCATGGGTTTACCTTCACACGCACTGACGAAACTACCCATGCAGCATCAATCATAGTAACTCATGGGTCAGCAGAGAAAGTTTGACAGCTCTATTCGCGTTAACGGCGGAATGGTGTCGACATCTGGATACGACATTAGTTTGTATGAGGCCAACTATTCTCTATCAGATTAATCGGCCCTAGGACAGTTTTAAATTGCTAAAATGTGTATGAAAATTTTTTTCTTGGCGTTATTTACTCACTAGAAGTACGTTGTTCTGACCCTAATTTAAACTATTTTGTATGAATTTTCAGATGTTCTCATCAAAATTATAATATAAAATTATCTTTAGACACCATTTTTGTATGATATTTTTTCACTAAAAATCAAAAGTGATTTTCATTTGCATACTAAGAGTACTAATTTGATTTGGGAAAAACAATTTTCATTCATAATTTTTATTTTAAAAGTGTGTTCATTTCTTCTGCAAACCCATATTCAGCAATTCCATGTCAAACCGATATAGTGGTTCTCAAATTTTCTTGGGAAGTGAAAATTTTGCTCATTGTCGCAAACCATTAGACCCGTATTTTTTTATTTTTTTGTTAGGGTGACCGTTTCCATTTTAGAGTGGTCCGAAAAATCAATTTTTTTCCAAAAATGACTTTTTTGAAAAAAGTGAAAAAATTTGAACTACTGAACCGATTTAGACGGTCGACATATGAGATTAAAGCTTATAAGCTAGTCATTTTTGGAAAAATGCAACGCTTGCGAAAATTTCAGGTTTTGGATTTGTCATTATTGAATGTATTTGTTTTTTATAGTTTTCGTGGTCTCGGGACCAAGGGCGCTATATTTTTTTATATTTTTTTATGGAAAGCTGAGAAGAACATAACATATCTCGAAACCAACGAGGCGTATTTCGCTTTTACTCTAGCTGCTCCAATTTGCGGAGCACAAATTGGGTCAATCAAAACGTGGGATTTAGCGCATTTCGATAATGGTTGACATTTTACAATTCAAGAAAAAATTAGTTTTGTTCATCGTAATAGATACGTGGAAATATTTACAATTGATGCAAACATTTTTACGATCTATTCGGAATTGGTAGAGTTTTAAGCATTCGAAATCTCGCATTATTTCATACATGTTCAGTGTTTAGATTCTCATTTTACCCTCCATATACTCCTGTTAGAGGTTGTCCTACGTAGTCAACAATCTAGAACAGAATGTCTAAACCCCTACCCGCAGTAATTTCAAAGCGAATAAATTAATCTCTACATGTTGTTCCCTACAGAACACAAAAATTCGTGTGCTGCAGCTGTAGCTTCTTTGAAGTATATCGTAATATAAAAAATACATCAAAAACTCTCTTTTTGTCACAAAAGTTTACTCTTTGACGAATGGTAATCTTTTCTCTAACAGAAAACTTATTCAAGATCACAGTGGTAAAAAATATACGAAGAATCTGATCTCACTTTATGAATACATGTTTGTTTGATAGACAAAATCATTCGTGCAGTCCAATTCTATAAAAAATAAATAAATCAAGGAGCAATATTCAAACGTGTTTTCATTTCTTGCCCTAAACTCCAATGTATACATTTTCACCTGAACATTCTTTTCATTTTGTACTCACGAACATGATCGAAGATTTAACTCTATCTTGATAGCAAACAAACCCGTTCCTGTCTTTCACAAAAAAATATTCCATCTATTGCAACTTTCCATAACTCTAATCCTATCGAAGAACATTGGAAGAAATACATATAAGCGCCTATCATGTATGTCAAATCGATCTTCACTTCGTTCGACTGGATTATTCTGCTATTGAACAAGTTTTGTTTATTGCTATCGATGAACAATTAACAGAAATAATAAAATTATAGTGAATATTCCCGAAGGAAGTTTTGGACTCACGACTTCTGCATTTTGCGATTTTGATCGACTCGACATACATTACTGGGTCCATAGTTCTAAATGAAGAACAAGATTTGAATGAAACAAACCGAAATAATTCGATTCCATTGCATCCTGAAGCCAAGTTTCACTACAAAGATTGATCTTTCTCTAGGGGATAGAATGAGCCCTATTCTCCAGCTTGCTTTTTGTATCCGTTACATCTTGTTACTCGACTTTCAATCTGACATGGGGAAATGCTATCTCTGAGAACGTTCTTCCCATCAATTCACATCAGTTAACAGGCATTATAAAAACAAATTTGGCAATACAATTGATAGGAGAACCGTTTTCCTCTGCTCCCTCAAACTCTACACTAGCGGGCAATAGATGGACGGATGTCGGTCCTGACTTAGAGACTATCGTTTTTTTTTTCTCACAAATTAAAAAAGAAAACACTATAATATGAGGTTCACAACATTACCCTTCTCGTGCAGCTGTACCAGAAAAAGTCGCTTGTGTTCTTTCGGCTTGGTGATGTGGGGCGGAATGTAGGGATACTGCGGCGGTTCGAAGTTCGGTCGCCACCAGTTTCCGATGGTGTCCTCGACGATCCAATCCTGCTTGACGCCATCCTGCCGGCCTAGAGTCTAATCGATACATAACACACATATACATAACAAATTGTGATGACAATAGTGTTGTTTGTTGTTGTTGACGTGGGTGGAAGCACATGGTTCGTAGCGATTCGTTACACGTTTTTTACACCCGGCAATGATTCGTTCCCCACGGGATTCATTTTTGTTTATGTGTGATACACACGCAATTAGTTACAATTGTGATTTTGAATTTTGAAGAACAGGACAAAATAGAAAATAGAAAATTAACAATGTTTCCATACATCTTGCAATCGCGCTTGCGGAATGATTCAGTCAGCCCGGGTACAAATACTCTTCCAAATAGGTAAAGATTTTTTTCTGCTTCATCAATTGAGGAACTGACTGAATCATTAACAATCATCTTTACCAATCAGTGATTTGTTCTAAATAATAGCGGTTTTCCAAACAAAGTGGTCAAGATTATACAGTATTTGCAGTTTTCAACATATGCTACAGAAAAATGTACAATATTTTTTTACAATCCTCTGTATAATCACTCTTGGAAAAACTCACACTTAGATTACACTTCGGTTGCCTATCTGATGGGTAATACAGTCTTCCCTTAAATCAAAACTATCCTGATCGTGCCGGGACAAACAATTCGAATGTTCAAACTTACCTCTGTGAGTAATCGTTTAAGGCCTTCCACTTCGTCCTCTCCTGCGCTGAGTTCGCCACCTGGCAACTTGAAGAACGTGGTTCCCAACTGTAGCAACAGTACGTGCGGGAGACCATGTTCGTGAACCTGGAAACAGTAACAATTACTTTTCCCGCAAACTGCGTTGTAGAAAACTCGGAAAACAAACCAACAAAACTCCCTCCACCGAACGGCGCATTCCAATTTTGTCAAATTCGTCTCTCATTCGCTGGAAGCGAGCCGGCACCGAGGGATCCTTCTCGAATAACGGTTCCTTCGTTCCGAAAGTGTAGTTCGTTAAGGGATAACTGTAAAATGCAAGGGATAGCATATTAGTTCAGTTATATATAGCACCGAAATTTTCCGCAAAGCAACATTATTCCCGTGTTATTACACTCACAGATTAATCGTTCGGTTCAGCGTCATCGACTGGTTATTTTGGGCTTTGCTAATATCATTCATGGTGCCCTGGCTGGTTCTCCGGGGCCATCCGGAGCCGGTTTTGTTTATGGATTGCGCTGCCATCTTTGTTTTTTTTTATTTGCCGATTTGAGCCAACACCAATTGATTCCGTTTTTTCTCGCGTCTATTTCGTCTATCACTCTTGTCGGGTCCTTCTTTCACTTAACCACTATAAGCACTGCACTGAATTTGGAATAGTTATCGAGATTGATGTGAAAACTTGTCTATATATCAGTAAAAAATAATCTGCGCTACACACTTGTGCACACCCGTGCGACTCCGGTAAACTTTGCAAGCGTCAATCAACCAACGCACGATGCGAATGGGTACCCTTCGAACCAAGATAAATATAGAAGAAGGTGGGTCAATTTGCTGAAAACGATTACAGTAAACTACATTTAAGTTGACATGCCGATACACCACTCAGTGTCACATTGGAGGCGATTGTGACCTGTAATTGAACATCACGATGACAGTGGTACAGTGCCGCTTTCCAATTTGGAGCCATAATTTGGGTTCCAAACTCCATAGTGTAATCACAATCAAATTAGAAGCCACGAAGCCATTTTTGAAATGTTAAAATTTGATTGAAAATTTCTACATAATGTTATTTATTACAGCGATCCGCCTCTAATCGAACATACCGAGGTACCACTCAATGTAGAGATGAGCCATCCGCTCATGAGCTGTTCATCCAACTCGCTTCATAATGCCAGGGACAGACATACAGCTGTACTAGCGTTGAACAGGTACTACGGTAGCATGACACACATACTTTGATTGTACATTGTACCGCACGGCAACTGACAATCAGAAATTTGACCATTTTTCACCAAATATTTCAATGAAAAGGGTTTTTATTTAGCGTCTGAACTATCAAACACAACAAACAAGTTTCCAATTTGAGTTATGACCTCAAGAGAAAGTCAAGGAAATGAATGTTTACCAATTGTTTTGATTCAGTTTGTTCATGCTATCCACCACTAACCGTCTATGGCGCTGTACACAGTACAACTGTAGCTATGTACAACGGTGAAGCAGGTCGGTACAGATACAGCGATTGTACCGAGTTGCTTGCATGTTTCTAGCGCTGTACATGGTGGCAGATATATAATTTTCGAAATACAACGCTAGTACAGTTGTATGTCTGTCATAAGTATAAGAGTGAGCGAATTCGGATCGGTTCGCATTCGAAAAAACGCAGCTCTTCAGCTCACATCGGAGTTGATGAGCTGCTGAGCTGATAAACTGCGGAGTTGATAAGCTGTGAAGCTGATAAGATGCGGAGTTGCTGAGCTGTTGAACTGATTGGCTGCTAAGCTGCTGAGCTGTTGAGCAGAGCTGCAGAGAGTGTGAGTTGTGAGATGCAAAAGAATTATCTATCTCCCGCTCTTCGTGATATGACGTCAGTTTGTTTTCGTTTGTCCCTCTCCGTTTTTTAGCCGTAGCAGGGATTCCGAATAGGCGAAGGTTTTTAATTTGACGATATGAAATCTCGTTTTTTTATTATATTTTCCATTCAACGCATTACAAAATAAAAATCATTGTAGTATCAATATCCGTTTGCAAATGAACTTAATATATTATATTTTATTTAACCATGACATGACAAATTTATTTCCGCCTACTAAATCAAAGCAATTTCAAAATAACCCGGCATCAATGATGATGATTAATTGGTAACGAATTGATAATTGGTAGTGGACTTCCATGCGGAACTAACAGACCTTTGGAATTAATTAAATACTACTACCTTCGCATTTGCTAATCTGATAGAGATGGAGGGTGACTGTCTCTCTGTGACCTTTATCATAGTGAAAAATTATTTCGCGTTGCGCCTGTTAGTGGAACATTTTTATGTTATCCTTGCGAGTGTGGATAAAAAACAAAAGTTATCTAAAAACGTTGTACCGGGCTATATTTCTGAAGCAAAATAGAAAAGGAGAAGAGAGGAAAGAAAAAAAAGTATGAAAATGAACAAATATGAGGAAAAATTCATATTTTTAAACGTTTACATTTGGCTCTTCCGTTGTTTAAATTCAGCATCTCCAAAGTTGGATTTTTGCATTCAGTATTTGTTGCATATTATATTATTAGAATTCGTATCAGTCTTAGTTTGTACATAATTATAAATGCAATTCGTTTATTTTTTCCTTCCTGTCTATAAAGAAAACATACCCTTTACGATGACCCATCGTATTTTCGTTTAAGATACAATTGAATCGTTTGTTTGAGAAATCCCATAAACCCCTTTTTTTGTGGTCAAAATAGACTTCTTGGCAGTCGTTGAGTCCTTGAGGGTACCTACACCGACTATCAAAATTTCAAAAAAGTTAGTTCTACCAGCCACCTTAAATCGGAGTTGCAAATATTCGTTTGTTTGAGAAACCCCATAAGCCCACGTTTCCAATTATCACCACGGGCGGCACTTCGATAGATATACAATTTTATTTATAGTTTACCGATGCCGTAAGAAGTATGCGCAACTCAACTTAACGGAATGTCATCTGATTCGGATTGCGACCAGGACACGATGTAAGTGTGGTGTTCGCTGTCCGCCGAAATACAACACAGAAGTAATAAAAAAAGTCACAGGGTGCTCATACACTGTTTGACCGAAGCCAAATATTTGACTCTTTTTGACAGATAAAATTTGGTCAACGTGTACTGATCAAATATATTCTACACAAAACACGACAAGCAAATATTAAATTATTGGATGCCTAAAATATTTTTTCAGTCTGTTCTTCGAACCTGTCGGTACATGGTTAGGTTACCTTGGATATTTCAGTTGATTTTTTTCCATGTTCGGTGTTTGATATTGTTTACTACTGTTTAAAATTGAAGAGTGACAAACAAAATAGTGTTTGTACAAATATCAAATCAAACCTTATCTGTCAAAAAATATCAAATATTTGACCTCCGGGCAAACAGTGTACGGCCACCTACAGGAGGGTCGTGTCGGAGACACGACCGCATAAATGACGTAGGATTCCGTTAGGCTATCTGTTGATTTTGGATATGTTTGAAGAATTACATCGGATGAAGAAGAAGAAGGATGGTAAACATTCGTTGGATGGTGCGTATCAGATAAAAGATGCCGAAGTGGAACGAGATATGATAAAAACTGCCCTCTGTGATCCTAGACGAGATGGCTCCTGTGTTATGTATGGATGAAATAAATAAAAAAAACTCACCAATGTAACATAAGATAATTACCAATACCGAACACAATTATCAATTTTTCTTTGATATAGAAAAAACTTATTTGAAATGGAAAAGGTAATTTTCCTTTATATTTTTTACTTTCTGAGTGTTCATTCAACCCAATGCGAATTTTAATTGGACAACAACACCTAACACTATATGTAGATCATATGGGAAATCACTTTCTCTAATATTTCTTCACTTTTCCAATTTTTCTAGACGTATTAACTTTCCTTGGGTGAAAATGAACACTACAAGCTTAAACGTTCTCGAGCGGGAACAAACCTTGGTTTTTATTTATCAAAATTGAAATAGATCGTTTCATATATCAAGTCATTTTCAACACAACACAATAATTTTATACTCACACTTGTGCTCAATTTTAAACAATGAACGATTGAAATTGAAATATGAAATTTCACGAAGCAACCAACATTCAAGTTCCAAATTAATATTTTATTTGCTAGAATTTATCGTATCACTCACCTTACTTGCAATATAAAAATGCCCCGGACATGCATATATTTGCAATGTCGATTTCCCCAGACACCTTGATTTGAAATCTCTGTTAAGGAACACATTTCGGTGGGAAAAAAGCTCCCCCTACTTTCATGTATTGCAATATCGATTTCCCCCAGGCAGCTTGGTTTTGATGTCTCTGTTAGGGAATACATTTCGGTAGGAACAAAAGCTCCCATTTCATTCATGTATTTGCAATGTCAATTTCCCCCAGGCAGCTTGGTTTTGATGTCTCTGTTAGGGACCCGCCGCATGTGTCGTCAATTTCGGCCAATCAAAAGTGGGTATTTCCTTTGGGATAGGGGTTGAGATTTTTCAATTGTTCGATAGTTAATTTCATGAAAAATATTATTTTCTTCGATATAAAAAATTGTTATGGAGTGCCGTAATCGATTGACGCAAAAATCTCATCAATCCATCATGAAATGACTGAGCAATAAGCGTTAGAAATTGGACAATTTTCACGATGTGCTCGATTTTCGATTTTCAATTTGTACCCCAATATGTTCCCGAAAGACGTAATCCTACGTCAAAAGGTCAAGTATTGATGGACAGCTTCGCATACAAAAATAGGAAGGGGATTGTTTGAATCTCGCCACTGTCTAACGTCTTTTTCGGGTTGGAAATTCGTTCGACAGCCCTGGAGCAATAGGCGTATCGTTGTGCTTGTTCTTCCATACAATGCACGATTGGATGCTGCGGAAAGTTATAGTTAGCTCTCTATTAAGAACTGTTGAAGTGCACGAAGAACACTATGCTGAGTGGTAGGCAAAGCTCCGTAGTACTATGTACTTCTCGTATATTACGTAACGCAAAAAGTATTTTAAAATATCCTCGATCTACATCCATATCGTATTTTTGTATTCCTTATGTATTGAGAATCAAACAAATAATACTCATCCTACCCACCTTACTTCTCCCTCCTTTAATGCAGAACATAACCTCAAACAGCATCATTCTTACTTGGTATAATAATTATGATCATCAAAAGTACATAAAGTTGAATTAAATCCCCTAAATATACCGCTAATTTCTCCTTTTTTTTAGAAACCCCTGTCAAATTGATGAATTAGTGGTCCAAAATAACATGTTTTCGGTCTAATAATCGAATCTCATACCCAGGGCCTGAAATCTTCGAAGGTGAAAAGTGAAGACCGACTCTACTCTCCATGGCTTCGCTTCGACTAGAACTGCTTCGGCAGTCGCCGCCAACATAAAGAAAATGAATTGACTAGCGTTGACTAGCGAGGATGACTGGTGAACTAGTCTAGTCAGTGGTTATTTTAGCTGACGCGACTAATGAATACAAATCTTCCATTTCCCCCTGACACTAATTTTATATCCGCATACGCAATCTTATTTTTACGTCCATATAAAGTGGAACCAAAAAAATAATTTCTGATGCAAAAAAGGCGGTTGGGATGAACGGTTTATTGTCTACCCATTGTGAATTCAAACCAACGAACTTAGTCATTTATCAAGTATGCTATAAAGGTCCTCGCGTTAGTATTAGTAAATAGCGTGCAAAATAGCGCACACACACTGCACGCTATTTTATCACATGAGTAATTTTCGTGCATGATACAAAAGAATTTAGCTCACCTGTAGCGTATGTCAAACCACGTTGAACTCAAACATCGATGCATGCACATGTACATGAGAGAGAGAAAGAGAGGAACGAATTCGTTTGAGGGGAAGTCACTTCAAAATGCAATGGGATCAATTTGACTGGGAAGAATGAAATGATATGGTCGAGTCGGTAGAGGGAGATAGCGACTAAACGCCCGACTGACTGGTTTTGGCGGAGAAATTGCGTGAAGAAGCCATAAGTCATTACCAACTGAATACGGATATAGTCAGTCAGATAGTCAGCTGACTATATGACTATACTGACTATCCTGACTATAACTATGCAGAGCCCTGCTCATACCAACAAATTAAAAGATCAGGTAAACATTTTAGGAAAAACAGTTTTTTGTCGTTTCATCACAAGTGCGTGCAATGACTTCTGAGGTTTCTCAAATGAACGATTCGATTGTGTAAACAACTGCAAAATTCAACTGAGCTGAAAAACTGTTCCAAATGATCAGCTCACTTATAAGCTGAACGGCTCTGAGCCGCTCACCATATTGAGCTGATTTGCCCAAATCGCGCGCATATTATGAATGAGAATCGAAGATTGACATGATCCATATGTAATTCATAATGTTAAAATCAGAAATATTTTATTTCTCCATTTTCATTATAAAACCAATGATATAATTAAAATACTACTTACTTACAAACGAGTGTGTACATCACTACATATATGTATACAATTCCAGTCACAGGGATGCTATTCCCGATGACGGCATTTAGCTTCATGATCTACTGTTGGGTAGCGAAAATCATAATGCATTCGCAGGTGAAATAAATACACTCTTAAAATAAAAATTATGAATGAAAATTAACAACTGTGAATGATATATGTATTCCATGCAATAGGATGGGCTTTTTTGCAAGCAGTGAAAATAGTGAATGAAAATTGTATTTGATAATGATTTCAGAGTATAATGCTGCTAAGAAATTGGTTGACAAATGGTTAAGTAAGAATCAGGACTACGTGTTTCAAAGCTTGTAATGATATGAAGTAATAATTTTCATTCTAATTTTAACAATAGAAAATTGCGTTCGGGCCTGCTAATCTGATAGGAACAAATCGTTTCACAAATACGAATGTCTCCACCAGATGCCAGCACTGTGCCTTCATCATCGTGGATACAAACAACAATGAAAACAGTTGTAATTTTCTACACTCAATCAGTATTCCAATATTAGTTCTGTTAACACTTTTCGATATTTCTTTTTGCTGCAAAAACCATTCCTTAGAATTTAAACGTTCGCAATTCTGGGAAAAAAAATGGTCAAACCATGTGCAATACAAAAACAGGTAGCTGAACATAATTTACCGTTACAAAACGAGTGTACGAAACGTATTTTACCAATCGTAGATCGAGGACTCGAACGAAACGATTGCTAAACTACGTAGAAGGATGCGTAACATGGAGGAACGACTCATCGATGATCCAGAACTCTCGGATGCACGTCGCGAGACGCTCCGAAATGAAATTTGTGAGATTGGAAAACTGCTGGAGTTAAACGAACAAAATCTTCACAAACTGCACAGAGAAAATTCGAAATCGTTTGCAATTGCAGCCTGTCTATTCTTCGTTTGCTTCCTGGTATACGGAATATACACCCTGATTTACGGTGTATAACAGCGGGCCTAAAAAATGTTGGCATTCGATGAAAATAAACAATTTCGATACGTTTCTTAACTTCGACATTTTATTCCCTATTACACTTCGCAGTTCAAGTTCATACAGATCGTATGGAAATGCAATGTTCAGGTTTTTCAGTTCTTACATCTAATTTGAGTCGGTTGCGCAATGATTGACAGGAAAAAAGGATTCGATTTCCCAACGATCAACGCCTGCCACGTCCTCTTGGTCCGCCACGACCCCCTCGTGGACCACCGCGGCCACCTGTTGGAAATTCAACGATTAGTCAGGGTATTGAAAGGTTATCACATTCGAGTATTGCCCATTGCGTTTTGAGTGACTTCAGTTTATAGTTTTCATTGAATTTTTGAAAGATATTCTTTGAATCCCAAATATACACATTTCGTCTTGAGAATAAAAACTATGAACCTCCAAAATCGTATGGATACTGAATGACGACAAAAAAAAAGCTGCAAAGTGGGTCTACAAATACCTCTGGTCCCTCTGCCACGACCTCGCTGTCCACCACGATTCGCATCCCTTTTCTTGGCTCTTGTTTTTGGGGCATCATCGATCAGCAGTGTCTCCAAGGGCAAACTGTCCGGCAGTATGTAGTAGCGGATGTTATTTCCACGAATACTGAGCGAATCAAGCTGCACTGGATCCCGATTCTTGATAGTCATTTTGACTGCCTTCAGATGAGTGTTCATGGCTACGTCCACACCGGTTATGGTTCCGTGTACTTGTGTTCCGTTCTTCAATTCAATCGTCACCGTCTCATGACTCAACTTCATCAGGAATCTGCGGAAGGGGTATAACCGGTCAATCGAATGATTTGCTTTGAGGTTAGTTCTTTGGAGAAAAGGCGTCTCAAACGTATAAACTGGGGAGGCAAAAGCCCTCAAAAAATACAGTATACCTTACCTTACTAATTTCATTGTGAATAAGCTAGGGTAATACCTAATCAATGTTTAGTGGATTTCACTTCTATTTCTCAGAATTGTTGAATAAAAACAAAAATTGGCAAAGCTACTTCCTAATTGCGCTTGTATTTAACTTTTCTAAACACAGTTCTTCGTTCGGTGGGATGCGTTTTGACGTTTATCAACATCAATGCCGCTATTGCCTTTCGTCAAGTAGAAACTCAACGTTGATTTTTTCCATGTAAGGGGTAGGAATTTTAGCCTAAGAACAAAAAAGATTGCTCTTTCATTGAAATGTAAAAATACAATTCTCGCGTAACTTTTGAAAAGGTCCTATGTAACAAATGTAAACAAATCGAGTTAATGGATGCACGATATTAGTTTTCAATCATTGAATGTATTACAAAAACAATCGTTCACGTATCTATCTTCTTCATCTTTTTGTCGCCGATACCAAAAATATCCAATGTACAGATTCGAATTTTAAGCACCCGGCTGTTACTTCGGACGCCACTTTCCACCGACGGCCGAAACGTCCGAAGTAACAAAGCAGTCAAAACAACTCGCAGTCGTACTTCGGTCGTTTTGGAATTTGTTTCTTACAGGTGTTGTAATCGATTTCAGTGCAATTCAACGAGTGATAACAATAATAATCAGTCTTTAGAACGAAATGCTGATATTTGGATTATTGTTTATTAGTTAGTTTCAAATTTTTATAGTGCAACGTAATATGTCCAATGTGCAAACGCGGGCAGTCAAAACGTCCAATGTAACATTTTTCGCTCCGAGGCTTCAACCTTAATCTCAAATCACGGAACAATAGTTACAATTGGTTTTACGGAGTTATTCTTGACAGCTAGTGGTGAAAACAGTGATTGATAGCTTTTAAGACAATTCGCGAAATAATGTTCAGGTCTTCAACTACGTTTTTCTCGAGTTGGCGAAAATGTTACATTGGACCTTTTCAAAAGTTACGCGAGAATTTTGCCTTGAAGTTTGATGATTATTTGATTAGTTCATTGCAGAAGAGCCGTATCTTTCAAGACTATTTTCATTATATTTTTATTTGACACTATCGCGTGATATTCGTCATTCGTTCATCTGCTTTGTTGGGCAACCAGCAAAAATAGTGGAATATGTTTTCCTGGTAATTAATAGTACAAACTTGTCTGATGTTTCCTGTCGCAACACTGAGAGGAATAATTAGAATATATCACAAACTCTTTAGTAATTGATACCAGTTCGTTAGTCATTTTCTACCGTACTAATAATTCGTATATTTTACGCGAGTAAATTAGTAAATACAAGTGTCAAAACATGTACCAGAATATCGCCCCAACTTCGATCCTTCTTTCGGGATTTCCTGCCAACGCCCAATTTATTGATATCGGGTCGCATTCGTTCATTATACAATACAATAATGAGGATATAGAGGTTATATTTTGTTCATTTATTTCCATCGAATAAAATTCCAACATACAAAATGAGCACTTAAGTACTTGTATGGGCACAAGTTTACGCTTGCACAATTTGCAAACGGGTATACTTCCACGCTCGGAGCATTTTGCTGCTGGATGATTGGCATGTTGGTAATGGATATCTGCGTTAGTATTTTGTTGCCGGTGCCGTCGAGATAGATTATTCAGCACAACAATCAGTATATATTCGGTGTGGCCTTTCATTTAATCGTCTCGCCCTCGCGAAAACAATACACAAACTTGTCATGTCATAACTTGCTTCTAATGGCACATTTAATGATCTATGAATGTTGGTTGAAAAGCTCGATAGCCATTCTACCTCACGCATCCTTCTCTTAGCGGATATATTTAAAGCAAAACTGTTGTTTAACATTTTTCCAAATTACAAAGTTGTAGTTCCAAATATTACTCCATATTCCGGCTGTTACGGCCCTGATCAATGAATAAACACCACAAAAATGCGGATTTTGCAATCGAAGTAGACAATGATAGCTATAAATTGTGCTCCGGTGGCCGAGTGGTTAGCGTCAAACCTAACACGTCTGAATGCGGGAATCAAGTTCGATTCCCGTTCTGATCGGGGGAATTTTTCGTCAAAGAAATTTCCTCCGTCTAGCACTGTGTCACGCGTATTCTAAAGCTTGCCACTCAGAATACATTCAAGGTGTGTTATTTGGCCTAGAAATTTCAACTGAGTACTAATAAAAATGACCCAAGTAGTACTACGTTGGGACGGCGAAGTTCCCCTAGGAACGTTAGTGCCATATAAGAAGAAGAAGAAGCTATAATCAAGACTGTGAAGTCACGTGGTCATTTTGAAAACCTCTTGAATTTGTTGTAATAGGTTGTAATAAAAAATATATACAGTAATTTACATTTAATGCGACATTTTTTGACGTAGGACTACGTCTTTCATTTCTATACCGGGGTGTAAAATCATAGTTTCGAAAACGAAAGCGTTACGCCGGAGACCGAGATTTTGAACGTTAATAGCTCCTAAACAACTGAACGAACTGGTATGATAAACACTTCATTCGAAAGATAAAATGTCTACGTGTTCTATACTTGTTACTTTTTGATCCAAAAACTTGTTTCAATAGTCTAAAAATGCTTTCAAAATAGGCTATTGAAATCACCAATCGGTATATAAGCGAGCGCCGCTCGGAAATCCACTCAGTTCTAATTGAACAGCGATTGGAGCATGTTGTCGCTGTTGTGGTGAAACTCTTCATTTATCATGAAAGCGCGGATGAACGGTGTCACCAAAAGCCTGTTTGTGCACCTTAGGCTAGAAGGGAATCCATCAGGAGAAGAGTGATGCCACAAACGGTTTCCCGGGAAGATCTCGAAGCAGCCGCTACACACACACACATACACGCGCGGAATTCTTTCCGTTTGGATGCCATTCAGCATCGAGAAAGATCCGGAAAATAATCTGCCAGTTCCTCTGGGAATTTAAAATTACATTAATGTGAAAGAGTTTATTTGAATGTTTTCTGTCCATGTAACACTGTGACCAAATACATTTGGTTTTGTGATTTTGACGTAGGACTACGTCTAACCGGAAGATATAGGGGGTGAAATGGAAATCTAGGCACTGAACAAGTAGGAAAAAATGCAAGATTTGGAACGCTTATAACTCGAGCATTTCTCAATAGATCGCAAAGGTTTTTGCATCAATTGATAGGAAATATATCTACGCGTCTATCATAACAAATAACATTTCATTTTCCTTGAGATAAATAATTGAATAATTGTGAAATATCAAGCATTGTTCAAATGCACTATGTGCCCATTTTTGATTGGTCCATTTTGTGCTCCTCAAATCGTATCGACCAAAACGAGCAACCAGAGCAGCAGCGAAATACAATGAAGCACGATTGGAAAGGAAAAAGAAAAAAATGAACGAAACATTGGTCGCAGTCTCACATATGCGTAATTCTCGAGCCAGCCAGTCAGCTTAAAAATCCCCGCTCCGCTGCCGTAACGATCATTCTCATCCAAACCGTACACCACATCGTTTCGCATCACATCACATCAACAAACCAACACAAGCAGCCATGTCTGGACATGGCAAAGGAGAAAAGGTAAAGGGAAAGGCAAAATCCCGCTCGAACCGTGTTGGTCTGCAATTTCCCGTAGGTGTATTCGACAATTGCTCCGCAATGGTAGCTAGGCCGAGCGCGTTAGTACCAGTGCACCAGTCCACCAAGTTGGCGATATATAGTTTCGGCCGCCGGAGTGATCGAGTTAGCTGGCAAAGCTGCTCGCGACGATAAGAAAATCCGCATTCAGAACAGACCACATTCGGTTCGGTGGACATCAAAACAACAACAGGCAATTGCAACGAGTGGCGAGTGGCAAACGCAATCGCAAAACGGCAGCAGATAGCATAAGAAAAAAGCTTGTTCTTTATACAAACTACTTTGGTGGCAAATCCAGAACAAGGCGGCATCAAGGGCGTGGTTTTTTTTCAAAACCACGAGTACTAAGTTTTCTAAATTGGAACCATTCCATAAAACACGGCGCTTTTCAGGGCCATTAAACCTTCCAAAAAAGAGTTTACGAAATACAGTTCAATGCTTTCTGAAACAATATCCCAAATAATAATAAAACACAAATTGATTTTTTCATAATTTGTTTTCCAGGATATGATGAGTATGAGAATTTGACAGTTGTTCTGAGCTTATTGATGGTTGGGGACTTTCCCGATTATTCAATTTTCACCAATTCTTAACTTGCTTCTAGATTGAAAGTACAGTCGACATTTAGCTAATTGAACGGACCTGTAATGCGACATATTTATTTGGACTTTTTTGTAAACATAGAGTTCGGGGTCCAAATTATGACCCCCCCCCCATTGAAAGTCGACACTGTACCACTGTCATCGCAAATGTTTAATTACAGGTTAAAATCGCCTCTAATGCGACACTGAGTGGTGCTTCGGCACGTCACATTAAATATAATTTACTGTACAACATGTCACAAGCTGGATGGGAAGAAATTTTCCAACTGTGAAAGCTGTGGCGAGTGGCAAACGCAATCGTTAAACGGAAGGTTTAGCCGAACAATATGAGGATATCGATAATAACAAAACAATGAACTCTTTAGATTAAAGATATTTTTGTGATCCAAAAAAGGACCCTTTTCAGCCTGCATGTGAATCCAACGAGCGAACAAATCGTAATGAATGTATTTTTTTGCCATCGCTGCCTTTTAACGATCATTCGTTCGTCTCGTTGGACTCGCCCCTTTGGCTGAGTTTGCCAATTTGTCTCTATCCTGTAATCGTGTACCGCTAAAGTACAAAACGCGCGGATCCGCTGAAAAATATATCTCTTTCAAACCGTAAATCAGGGTGGTTGTATGGCATCATTTCACATCACATCGCATCAACGGATTGGTGCCTGAGTACCAGTATACCTAATAGCGGTTATAGAATTTCGGCCGCCAGAGTGCTCGAGTTGGCTTGCGAAGCTGCTCACGACAATAAGAAAACCCGCTTACAGAACAGAGCACATTCGGTTCGGTGGCAACAACTAGTTTCAGCGAGTGGCAAATGCAATCGCAAAACGGCAGCAGATAGACCGCCACCGTACAACACGGTGCTTTTCAGGGCCATTAAACCTTTCAAAGAAGAGTTATTAAAAGTTTTTCACAACACCAATGCATTCTAAAGTGACATAATATGACATATAATATAAACTGATTTATTTTGTTTATGCTTGTTCTTGAACTTATTGGTGGTTGGGGTCTTTTAAATTGATCATTCAGTTTTAACAAACCCATGACCAAACCCATTCAGTTTTAACAAACCCATGAATTAAAAGTGGCTTCAAATTACACCACATTGTATGCAGGATGGCATTAACGAATTTCCTCGGTAGCAAGAACTGCTTTCTTTGGTTGATAACTGATGTTGAAAATTGACTGACGTTACATCTGCATTGTATAGAAAAATAAATAAGGAGCAACATGATGAGCTATGTATTTCCTGCTGCTCTGTTCTTATTTTAAAGGACTTTAATCCGAATGTCATCCATCCGTGTATTTACTGTTAGTTTTTCAGAACGCTTATAGCTCGTTTATTTCTAGACAGATCGTAGAGTTCGTCTCCAAAACCTCAGTTCTTTTTCATTTTTATTTACTTTGTTTGCGGAGATTACAAATCTTACAATTCATTCGTCTCCGAAATCACAGTTTAAGGTACGGTAATGTACTCAATAGTGAAATATGTGATAGTGAATGAGCTGATGACCACCTATGCATTCCCTATCACTGCCATCACTTTGATTGTACGATATGTGCATACGCCGAAAGATGCCCGGCGTTGAACATTTAATAAGTACAAAGCCTTCAGAAAAAAATCAAGAATCAAGTTTGTAAAAAAACGCAAAAACACAACACCAAAGGTTCTTTTCAGAACCCCCAACATGTTCATAAAGAGTAAACAGTAAACTAATCCATTTGTCAGGTAGATAGGTAGGTATTCACATAGGAGAAGAAAATAAAACAATAAATTTAAAATATATATTTAGCAATAGCTGTCCCCTTTGTATAGTCCTACGTCACTCCGGTTATGTCCCCGACATTACCCACCCGTCTTTTTCAATCAATCGCAATTAACTGGATAGCTTCTGAAGATTATTCTTCTCCATCAGTAGGATATTTCCGTATCCAATATTGTATGCGCCCGCAATCGATTATTACTCAGTCGCCGAAAGTTCCGAGCTCAGAGAGTTCATTCCCCTCAAGTTTGCCTTCCAATTTGCCATCGTAATCCACGCCTTCTCTCGATTCAAACACGCACAAAAAGCATACTTAAACGATATTCTGGTGGTGAGACGCATTCATTTTTCGTGAGGACATCGACAAGACAATATCGTTGCTGAGGGTGCTGGACGGCGAAGGATCGAGATCTGTCCTGAAACGCAAGCAGTTTGTTTGAAACAGTGAGGGAGCACAGAGAAGCCGATCCTTCAGGAGATGAGAAGGTGACCATGGAAGCAGCCGCTACACATACACATACACGCACGGAATTCTTTCCGTTTGGATGCCATTCAGCATCGAGAAAGATCTGGAAAATAATCTGCCAGTTCCTCTAGGAATTTAAAAATACATTCATGTGGAAGAGTTTATTTGAATGTTTTCTATCCATGTAACACTGTGACCAAATATGTTTCAATCAAGTGCTATTAACAGATGGTTATCGAGTTAGCACTAACCACTGGTGGGCTTCCAGTATCGAGGAAAATATGGAAATATCTAATCGTTGCTGAAAATAATCTGCCAGTTCCTCTGGGAATTTCAAATTACATTAATGTGAAAGAGTTTATTTTAATGTTTTCTATCCATGTAACACTGTGACCAAATACATTTGGTTTTGTGATTTTTCAATCAATCGCAATTAACGGGATAGCTTCTGAAGATTATTCTTCCCCATCAGTAGGATATTTCCGTATCCAATATTGGATGCATAAAACCTTGTGCCTCCAACGCGTAACGCTCTCGTTCTCGAAGTTCTCCAAATATTCATTCATTCAGAATGAATTCAGATTCAACTTCAAACAAATGATCTCCAAATCAACGATAGTCCTACGTCACCCTAGCGGTTATACCATAGATATAACCCACTTCCTGTTTTTTAATTAGACATACCTGTAATGCGACACGTTTAATTGGACATGTTTACATCTAATAAGACAGAGGTAAATCTGCACTGACAGTGGTTAGTGTCGACGTCTGGTGGTGACTTTCAATTTGGGACAAAACTCGATAGTGTAATCTATATCAGATTAGAAGACACGAAGTCAGTTTTAAAATGTAAAAATTTGAATGAAAATTTCTACATCATGTTATTTAATTACTTGAAACACGTATTTTTGACTCTTATTTAATCGATTGTCTATACATTTCTGATATTTTGACTGAAGCCTTTCATTATATATAATATAAAATTGTCTTCAAACACGATTTTCGTATGAGATTTTTTACCCCCTATAAAAAGAGTGTATGTCATTTAGAATAATAATTTGATACGAATAAGTTAATTTTTATTCATAATTTTAATTTTGAAAACGTGTTCATTCCACCTGAAAATTAATTACTATCTTTGACGCTCCCAAAATCATGAAACGAAGCTCAGTGCCGTCAACGCGAATATCAACAAACACAGCACAAACGAAAAACAGAATGTGAAAAACAAGTTAGAACCAGAGAAGAAAAATATCAAAATGGACTCAGAATAACATTTTGATAAATCGTGGTGAGAGTGTTCTACAAGTGGCTGACGAAACGGGCCTTCCACGGTCGACATTTTACGGAATCGAGAAGCAAGAAATAGCTTTGCGGTATTGCAAGGCGTTGGTCAACTAAACTATCCACTGATTTCGAGATAATAATGGAAAATATAAAGGTAGAGAAACCAGATGCCGAAATCGACACAACTATCTTTAAGGAAGGATACGATGTGAAACTTAAAAAAACGAATACAATCACTCAGCCCATGGCGCCGAAAAAATTAACCAAGAACATTCATAAATTTATCAAAAAAGGTTTAGATGGATATTTTAGTGTTATTTCCGCATGTTCTTATCTATATTAATTAATTGCAGCCCCAAAACACAAATCTTATTTACGATATGGATTAAAGGATGTTCTAGTGCGTCCGCGGAATAATGAAACAGGGTAAGCAATGTGTTTATTGTTTGGTGTTACAATCAATCATTTTGTATTTCTGTTATCATGCCATATACTTAATTACAATCCCATATGGTTATTCGTCAAGAAGGCGAATAATTTCATACAAAGTTCAAATCCAAAATGGCCGCAGTCCCCAAATAACTAATTACTTTTCAAATGGTTTCATTCAGCTTGACCTGTTTGTAGGTAAGTTTGAATGTTTGTAGGGTTGTCCCGTTCCTGTTGACTGATTGATCTGAAATTTGGAAAACACGTTTTATTCTACTGTCATTATAAAACGGCATATTCCATGATCTTGAAAAAATGAATTTGGCCGTTGCTAAAAATGGCTGAATGGCTTGACTTGGAGAACACAAAACATAATAAAAAACATAAATTCAAAAAGGTCGCCGCCATTAAATGGTCGACTATTTATTTTTTGCAATCCCCTCAATATTGGTAACAGATGAAATGATTTGACTAATAGAATACAGTACATCATTAAAATATTCCGAAGAAAATTAGGTAAGAAATAAACGTTGGATTTCCATTATCCACAGTTAGTTGTTTTATCATATATCCTACGATTTTATTTTAGTCTCATCATTGCCCTAGATTAATGAATTAACAGATTTGCTAGCTGCTACTTGCCTAATGATTTGTTAGCTTTTAGTACATTAAACCGTTTAACCGTTTAACTTAAAAAGCTTTTTAACTCATTTTATTTTCTAGTTTTTAGTAAATTATCTGTATCATTAATATACTTCTCTACAATAAAACCATTCAACTATTTTTTTTTATTTTTATTTCTTATCCAGCTTTCTTGAGAATATTTTGATGATGTACAGTATTCTAGTAGTCAAATCATTTTATTTGATACCAATATTTAGGAGATTGCAAATCAATATTTTGGCCACCTTTTCGAATTTATGTTATTCATAATGTAGTGTATTCTCCAAGTCAAGCCATTCAGCAATTTTCTAGCGGCCAAATTGAATTTTTCAAGATCATGGAAAACGCAGTTTTATAATGACAGTAGAATTAAAAATATGTTCCAAATTTCAAATCAAACAGTGATCAGGAACGGGTTCAAATTTCAATCAATGTGGAACAACCCTACAAACACTCAGACATACATACAAACAAGGCAAGCTGAATGAAACCATTAGTAATTGCATATTTGGAAACTGCGGCCATCTTGGATTTGAATTTTTCATGATCTACTGTGTTCTACCAGTCGAGCACTTTCATTTGATACCCATATGGATGGGGCTTTGAAAAAATGGCGCCATTTTGGATTTGCATTTTTCATAAATAATTGTGTTCTACTAGTCAATTCCTTTCATTTGATACCCATATTGATGAGGTTGTGGAAAAAATATATATGGCGCCATCTTGTGGTGGCGGCCATTTTGGATTTGCATTTTTCATAAATAACTGTGTTCTACTAGTCAATCCTTTTCATTTGATACCCATGTTGATGAGGTTGTGGAAAAAATATATATGGCGCCATCTTGTGGTGGCGGCCATTTTGGATTTGCATTTTTCATAAATAACTGTGTTCTACTAGTCAAGCCCTTTCACTTGATACCCATGACACCCATAATGGGGTTGAAAAAAATATATCTGGTGTCATCTTTATACTTGTTCACATTTATTGAAATAAACTTTAAACTTATATAATAATTGTTATAAACCTTGAATAAGCTATCATGCATTGTCCAAAGTTAAGTAATGCATTTTAGTTTCCTTGAATGTGATTGTGAAGACATTTGGATACAGTTTTTCGTACCATGTGAAAGCATCTGAAAAAATCAACTGGCATCCATGATTGAAACTCACCGAACGCAGAAAAATCGAAATGTCAACATCAATTGAACGAAAAGGTTGCCGACACAAATCGCGCGTGACTCGACATGCTAGGTTGAATAAAAAAAGTTGGCCCGACCTAAGTTGCCAGTTGCCTACCCAGCAAACATTAAATCGCATAACAAGCGTATATATAACATCATGTGCCCTAAAATTTGGTTGGCATATATTGCGCCTAACTGGCATATGCATGCAAAAGTGAAGGCCATATACATACATGGCAAATGCTTACCGAATTTGTTTGGATGAATATGCAACTTTGACCGTCTATAATAGCGATTATGTTGAAATTGAATTGCGATCTAATATGAATGTTTGCTGGGTATGCTCCCATTTGATTACACATGCTTTCAACATTTTTGACATATTCGTTAAGTTGCTTTCCAACTTAGGTTGGCTAGTGTGTAGATGGCCTTAGTCTTAATTATAAAGAAAATAAGTGATATTTTATGGTGAAATTTGACTCTGTAAACGTTAGATAATAAGTAATTGAGTCTGATAATAAACGTTTTTGGAAAAAAAAAATCACAGGAGGGTTGTGCCCGAGAAACGACCGCATAGTTGACGTAGGATTCTGTTAGGCTATCTTTTGATTTTGGATATGTTTAAAAAATTACATAATTAAACTGTTTGATAATGATTTGGTGGCCCTGAAAAAAGCCGTTTTGTTTGGTTGTTGGGTATTGTTCATTCACTCCACCAGTGAATGGTGACAGCAATGATGACAGAAGGACGGCAAACAGTTATTGGATGGTGCGTATCAGATAGAAGAATGCCGAAGTGGAATGAGATATGATGAAAACCGCCATCTTTGACCCTAGACGAGATGACCCCTGTGTTATGTATGGATGAAATAAAGAAAAAAAAACTCACCAATGAATATAAGATAATTACCAATACCAAACACAATTATCTTTTTTCACATCAGTAAAAACCTAATACTTCAATATAGAGACAACATATTTGAAAAGGAAAAAGTAATTTTCTTTTATAAGTTTAACTTTCTGAGTGTTTATTTAACCCAATGCGAGTTTTAGTTGGACTAACAATACCTAATACTATATGTAGAGCATATGGGAAATCACTTTTTCTAATATTTCTTCACTTTTCCAATTTTTCTCGCCGTATGAAATTTCCTTGGGTGAAAATGAACACAACAAAACAGACAGCATAAAACCAAACAACCCGTTCTCGAGCGGGAACTCTCCTTGATTTTTATTTATGAAAATTGAAATAAATCGTTTCATATATCATTTTATTTTTAACACAACTGATAACATATATAATTTTACACTTGCACTTGTGCTAAATTTCTCACTATACACGATCATGAAAATTTACGAAGCAACCAACATTAAAGTTGCAAATTGAAATTTTATTTGCTAGAACTAATCGTATCACTCACCTTACTTGCAATATAAAAATGCCCTCGACTTGCATATATTTCCAATGCCGATTTCTACCGGTCAGCTTGGTTTTGATGTCTCTGTTAGAGAACTGCCGCATGTGTCTTCAATTTCGACCAATCAGAAGTGGGTATGTCCGTTAGTATAGGGGTTGAGAATTTTCAATTGTTCGATAGTTAATTTCATGACATATATTATTTTATTCAATATAAAATGTTTAAATTTAATTTAAACATTTTATATTAAAACAATTAAAAATGTTATGGAATGCCGAAATCGATTGACGCAAAAATTTCATCAATCCATCATGAAATGACTGAGCAATAAGCGTTTGAAATTGGACAATTTTCACGATGCGCTCGATTTTCGATTAATTTGTACCCCAATATGTTCCCGAAAGACGTAATCGTACGTAATCCTAACATTTTTGCGGCACACTGGCGTCAAAATGCTGACGGTTCCCTGTTAGTTGTCAGTAGAAAATGTAAAAATAAACAGTATTTTTGATCATAGTTTTATATAGTTTTTGTGGTAAGTGGAAAACAGTAAAATAAACCCTTTTGTTTCAAAACAAATTGATAGTCCTGAGAAGGACTGGAATGGTTATATAGGTTGTACGGAATCTGCTGCGTTTCAGTCGGATGTAGCAGTTTAGTTTTGCCAGCGGTAGCTTTATGGATTCGCATCTGCTTTCCTTGACTTTTACGTCATCGGCTTCTGTGCGTCGGTTTGCGAGGGTTTGATTGGCACCACCACAACGAGCTAAACGACGGATAGCGGGTGTGATACGATGCGATGCACTTCGCTCCTCTGCCTCCACTGCCTCCTTTGCCGCCTCCAATTGTCGATGTGAAGAGGAGCGCACCAGCAATGCACACTAGATTTAATTCGATGCACATCGCTGCTTCCTCTCCTTTGCTTCCTTTGCCACACCGCATCCATCGTTGGTTGCCGATGGCTTCCTCTCCTTTGCCGCACCGTATGGTGTTGGTTGATTTGTAGAACACTGCACACTAGAAGCCCAGATGTTTGCCGATCTGAGCGTTGAACGAGAATGAGAAATCGAAGGAAGGAAGGAAGGTATTGTATTATAGAGACTTTAAACTTTTTCAGTTCATTTGTCTCTAGCCTTGAGAAAGGCCCTTTGAAAACTCTACTCTACTCTACTCCAGCGCTACCACCTCCACCCTCTTGCCTTGAGAAAGGCACTCGATCCCTCGCCGTCCAGCTCGTCCAGCAACGATGTTGCCCAGTCGGTGTCCACGCAAAGAATGCGGAGAAATCGAAAAATGCTACCGTCCTTTTATATCAGTTGGTATGTGAGAAATAGGCGCCCCCACTCGCTCGACATGCAAATATTTGACTTATCGGGGACCGAAAGAAGCAAAGTAGTCGAAAAAGAAATGACGTCAATTTCGACCAATCAATACCGTTTGGATAGGGGTTGAGATTTTTCAATTATTCGATAGTTAATTACATGATATATATTATTTTATTCAAGGTGAAAATTTGTTATAGAGTGCCGCAATGTTTTGATGTAAAAATCTCATCAATCCGTCATGAAATGACTGAGCAATAAGCGTTTGAAATTGGACATTTTTCACGATGCGATCGATATTCGTTTTTCAATTTGTTTCAATATGTTCCCGAAAGACGTAATCCTACGTCAAAATTATTGGCAACCCTTTAAAATTGACCAATCAGCAGCTGGTCCGAAATTGACTCCCCATTGTCTGGTCTTGTTTTAGGTAAAAATTGCCTCCAATGGGACGCTGAGTGGTGCCTCGGCATGTCGAATAAGATGTAACTTACTGTATATACAATTTTTTTCCGGAGAGTGTAGAAACATGAAAAATGAAAAATCAAATTACCAAACAATCTTATAAACGTTCACAATCCTTTCGAACCCCATACACTCATGTTAAGCGTGGTCTTAATTAAAATCAAAATCCTAAACCTTTCATTCAAACGTAGTCCTAGGAATATTCATATACTGTTTGACCGAAGCCAAATATTTGACTATTTTTGATAGATAAAATCAGATCAACGTGTACTGATCCAATATATTCGACAAAAAAACACCACAAGCAAATATTCAGTTGCCTAACGTATTTTTTCGGTCTGTTCTTCGAACCTGCCGGTAAATGATTAGGTTACCTTTAATATTTCAGTCGATTTTTTTCCATTTGCGATGTTATTTTTCGCTGTTGATAGGAGTGGCAAACAAAATAGTGTTTGTACATATTTCAAACCAATTTTTATCTGTCAAAAAGTGTCAAATATTTGACTTCCGGACAAACAGTGTATGGTAAAAAGTAAAGCCTTTTCACTCGATGTATTGCAAACAATAAAACAAAATTGAAAGGCATGAAAGGCAATTTGCCTTTCAAAAAGGCACACTTTTTGAAAGGCAAATTGCCTATAATGAATTTTTTCACATTCCTCGTCAGGACACACTCGTTAGTTGGCAGCGCATGTGGAGTGAAGATGAGTTCGGTCGTTGGTTACACACGATTATCCCTAAGGTCTCGACGAGTGCATGGTTCAAGGGATTGAATGTAGGTCATGATTTCATTCGCGTGATATCTCGGCTTATGTCCAATCACTACAACCTAAACGCGCATCTCTATCGCATTGGGCTCGCAGCAAACAATCTTTGTGATTGTGGCGATGGCTACCACGACATCGAGCATATTGTCTGGTCGTGTATCCGGTTCCATGCTGCTCGCTCTCAGCTCTCTAGAGCACTGAGAGCAAAAGGCAGACAATCGGATATCCCCGTCCGGGATATCTTAGGTAGCCGGGATCCTGATCTTCTGCTTCATCTATACCTGTTCCTCAGAAACGCCGATGTCAACGTTTAATGATGTTTCCTTCGTTGTGTCCCCGTTTCATATCCCTCCTATCCGATCGATAAACTTTTACTTAGTCGCGGCAATACATACACACACTCTTTACAGATGCACGGGCCAAAGGTTGTGCAGTCCACTGATCATTCAACAAGAGCCAAAGGTTGTACCGCTCATGACAACTCTACACGAACTGATGATTGCGCCGGCTAGTGACCATTCTATCCTGGATTCCTCGAGTCGAGAAGACGCACCACGCTAGATATGGGGTACAGACTAGGGAGCATTTCTGATTAATGGGCAGCTGCATCCCAATAGGAAGTAGCCCGTGTCGGGCACACGTATAGAGCATCGAAGACTGCAACATACCAATTATGAGAACACTTGTAATACTAACCTCGAGCCAACCGCGAGTAATCGGTTACATATTACTAACATAGTTGTAAGACAAAAATTGTCAAAATATTGGACTCCCGGCCCCGTCAGGCTAACGCCACATGTACCTTAATAAAAAATATATTTTGGGAAAAAAAATAAAATAAAAAAAATCAACGAAAATCCGTAGATTCTAGAAGGTGTACTGATTTACACGATAACATATCAGATATTTGTAGTCTGAATTTATTGGGAAAACGAAAATCGCCTCCATTGGGAAGCGATATTTTTCACATACCTACCCCTCCGGAGGATCTGGTCACCCTTCTAAACGTGAAGTCAACTAACATTCCAATTGGAACCGAGTGTTTGGTTTTTGACGACCGTACAAATCTGTTTGACATTTCACTGGGGTGAGTGGGAGTGGGACAGCGATATAACAATATTCGTCCCCCCGCATTTTGATGGTGTAGGAGGAAAACACACGGCGAATGGCAACGTAATTTCCAACTAGAACGAAGGGGATGGCATATGGATGGATCGAAGGCGAGACCGAAAAAAGGCAAAAAGAAGGAAAATAACTTTTTAGCAGCTCGTTGTCGTCGTCGCGTTTTTCCACACACAGCCAGCATTAAGCGGTGCGTTCTTTGGCAGTGCTCTGATTTTTCTTCTCTGCGCCTACAAATTGTCCCCCGTGTGTATATGCGAGAAGTCCGCATTCTAATAAGAAAGTGGCCTCCCGTGCGTTTCGGCGTGTAGAACATTTCGCTTTTATCGGTTCACAAGTCACAGTCCTCGGTGGAGTCCTCCCGTGTGCGTAAATGTGTTCGGTGCTGTGTACTTGCGGAAAGTAGCAAAAACTCACACTTCCCCGATTGTCGAATCCCCCCGTCCATTCGCAGCAGCAGCAGCAGTGCTTGTGTGATTCGCGATCCTTGCCTCCCGCGTTAATGTGAAAAATCCTAATCGGAAAATGCTATAAAATTGTGAACCGTGTGAATGTGCTAGCCGAGTGAACCAGTTAGAACCGAGCGAAACGCCAGAATTGGTCGGGGAGAAAAATTCGCGAATCCAATCCTCACACGATTCCCATCGGATTCGTTTGCGAGAGTGCTGTTTTGTATCGCCACCGCTGGGGGCAATACTGAATTGGATAGTGTTAAGTGAAGGTGAAACAGAAGAAAAACGAACGAGTTCCAACAGGATTATTTTCCGAGCATTCGTAGTGTTTTTCGATCGGCTGGGTGAGAATCGACGGGTGGAAGCAGCTGGATTCAAGATAACCGGATCGGATTTGGTCCGCCAGGAGGGCTATTGGCTGGGTCAAGGGTGACTTCTAATAGCTGTGTTCCAAAAGGAGCAGTTGACAGCAAGAGTGGAAGCGGGAGAGATAGAGAAGCGAAAAACTTCACGGGGATGTCGCAGTTTCAGAGGGTCCCCAAAATATATGTTCATGTGAAAAAGTGGAAAAAAAAATAAGCAAGAAAAGAGCGAGCGAGAGAGAATGACACCGAGCTGCTGCCAGAGATTGACTGTGTCCTGCTGCGGCTGTAGCAGCAGAGCTGATAGCGGTCCGGCGTTCAGTGTTGCCAGATGGTTGGATTCGGTGCAGATTCGATTTGTTTTGGTTCTAAACTCACATGGCACTACAATTCATAGTGAGATTCAGAATGTAGTATTGTTTATGTTGTTTTCATCAGAACTTTTCGTTTACCAACGTTGCAAATCTGTGATTGGTAGATTGAATATTTGATGAAAATGTAACAATATACACTGCCTTGCATCTAAAAGCAAAACTATGTGAATATAATGACTCTTCTGTCCAGTGTTGGAAAAAATCATCTTCGCTAAAATCAAATGCACAGATTTTCGGGCTAGGTTGCATCGAAAACCTATATATTCCAAACGAAAATTAAAATGACAGATCCAGGCAACCATTGAATATGAGCAAATGAACTTTTGTCCTTCAATATGTTTTGATGTTTATTTTTTCCACCCAGTGTCATTTTCATCTTGATTATCGGAAACGTCAGAACTGAATTTCATTTCAGCCAAATGAATATCAGCTGTTGTTAACTTCTAACCTGAGGCTGCTGTGTGCGGTTGGGTTTTGCAGTTGCCGGATGCCGTAATCGGGAATACCTTATGAAATTCCCGATGTCGCAAATGACTTGACGGTAGCTAAAACCATTCGTTGTATCCATTCTGCATATGCCGCGTTGCTACCGTCTCGCCAAATAAAATTTATTTTGAACTTAAATTCACTGCCAGAACAAATATCGTTTCGGATGTGATGAATATCAATTTGTTGCTTTTGATATACAAAGTATAAATAACAGCGAAGTTATGAACAATGTCACATTCATTCATTATAGCAAATTTGCTCATGCAACAGCGATATGACCAAAATGAACTCGTTTGTTATTGTCATCAATATAATGAGGGCAGTGTGTTTCAAGCTAAACAAAAAAGTCATCGTGAATATTTGTTGATATTCTAAGACACTGCTTCTGTCAATAAAAATCTTTTTCTAATAGCAAACAAAAAAAGGAGAAAGGTGGTTCTAAACCGATTTACAAATTGTAAAGGCCATAAAGTACCTGAAATATTAATTTATGAACCATTGAATTTCTACCAGTTGATGTGGTTCACGAATGTGATAAAAGGAATACAGAGGCTGAATCAGAAGTACGTTTTTGGTCATCTTAAGGTGAAGGTGGAAGCTAGCCACCTTCGCCTGAAAATCACTAATTTTGCGTAACAGTGTGAAGAAAATTGTCGTTTTCGCACACTTCCCATCAAGTAAAGGGTGTGTCACATCAAATTGCATCACGGAAAAAACGCTGTAGAAATTCGCCCAGTAGACCGATCCTTTTGAAAATTTTAGACAGTAAAATAAAAACTATTAAACAACTTTTGGCATTTTCTTTTTATTCATACTTCGAGCCCAAGCCCGTATGCTCGCACCTTCCTCTTTACCCCGTCCATAAGGTTCTGTACAACGTCAGGTTGTAGTTTTTTTCGAACAGAAATCCATTTTCTCTTGAAGTCCGCCTCCGATTTGACAACTTTTGGGTTCTTCCGGAGGGCCTGCTTCATAATCGCCCAATATTTCTCTATTGGGCGAAGCTCCGGTGCGTTGGGCGGGTTCATTTCCTTTGGCACGAAGGTGACCCCGTTGGCTTCGTACCACTCCAACACGTCCTTTGAATAGTGGCACGAAGCGAGATCCGGCCAGAAGATGGTCGGGCCCTCGTGCTGCTTCAATAGTGGTAGTAAGCGCTTCTGTAGGCACTCCTTAAGGTAAACCTGCCCGTTTACCGTGCCGGTCATCACGAAAGGGGCGCTCCGCTTTCCGCAAGAGCAGATCGCTTGCCACACCATGTACTTTTTAGCAAACTTGGATAGTTTCTGCTTGTGAATCTCCTCCGGAACGCTTAATTTGTCCTCTGCGGAGAAGAACAGGCCCGGCAGCTGACGAAAGTCCGCTTTGACGTAGGTTTCGTCGTCCATTACCAGGCAATGCGGCTTCGTCAGCATTTCGGTGTACAGCTTCCGGGCTCGCGTCTTCCCCACCATGTTTTGCCTTTCGTCGCGGTTAGGAGCCTTCTGAACCTTGTATGTACGCAGGCCCTCCCACTGCTTGGTCCGCTGGACGAATGAACTTGACAAATTCAGCTTATTGGCGACATCCCGGACCGAACTTCTCGAATCACGTCTAAACTGCTTAACTACGCGCTTGTGATCTTTTTCACTGACGGAGCATCCATTTTTGCCGTTCTTCACCTTCCGGTCGATGGTTAGGTTCTCGAAGTATCGTTTTAGTACTCTGCTGACCGTGGATTGGACGATTCCCAGCATCTTACCGATGTCCCGATGTGACAACTCCGGATTCTCGAAATGAGTGTACAGGATTAATTCACGACGCTCTTTTTCGTTCGACGACATTTTTCCAAATTTACGAAAAATTGACAGTGAAGCATGGCCAACGTGATCTATACACTCTTATCTGATTATAAGCGAAAGCTGAAGATATAATTCTTAAAAATAAAATTTCTATAGCGTTTTTTCCGTGATGCAATTTGATGTGACACACCCTTTAATATCAACCAAACTCTAATCGATTACTCACAAGATATTAAATTTTCATCTGCTGTCGCACTGTATAGTGAAAAACGTCGGAAAACTCGAGCTAGTGCTCTGAAAGTTAAATTTTCATTTTTTAATCTTTGGCAATGGTTTTGTTTGTATTGGTGAAAGCATCGTTATTTTTTCGACACTGATGCCAGACAACATCAACGAAACAGCTATAACAACCACTCCATTAATTTTTTTTCCTGAGTCATATCGTTGATGTCATGAAAATCAATAGAATAAAATTGTGTTGATATCAATACAATTATTATTTTTACGTTTAATGGGTCTATAATGTAAATTTTAGCAACTTTAACATTGGGTATGAAAATTGTATTGCAGAGCTCGGAACACTGCCACGGCTGCCTATGCTTTCAAAAACAGTAAACGGAAAAGTATTACATTCAATCAAAATGCCTCGGCCAACGAAGGGCGTTAATGCTCTCCAACGTGAATATGTGAAAACAATACGATCAACGAAGGAAAACATTAAGGAATTATCCACATCGGGTTACTATGCGGAAGAACTTGTTAATACCAAAAGGGCCCCAATTTGCATGTGTTATAAATTATCTCATGTTACGCTCGCGTATAATCAGAATTTTACATCATATGCAAGTGCACCTTCTATATATATTTATACTTGCAATTGTTCATCGGAACATATTTTTTTTACAGCTTAAATGCATTTTTATTCAGTTGTTTGTTTTTGGTAATACATATTTTTACAGTGCAAGTGATACAGTCCGAGCTTTTCATCTTTGATACTGTTTTTTTTAATTCAAATCATACTATTGTGCTAATGTTAATTTGTAATTTGGCATGAGCGCACCACCTTTATGGTATTATTTGATGTTTTTAATCGGAACATATTGTTTATACGTTTTTCTTTAGTATTGAAGTGTTATTTTTTTTTCAAATGTATTCAAAGACTCGTGTCAATGAAGCGCCACACAGTCTGATAAGTGAATTGATCTATTTACGTGTGCTTCGCTCTTCTCTCACAAACACTATTACCCCATTTTTACATGTGGATTTACCTATACTACTACAATGACTAGCTTCCACCTTCACCACGAGTCTTTGAATAAATTTGAAAAAAATAACAATTCGATACTAAAGTAAAATGTATGAACGATATGTTCCGATGAACAATTGCAAATATGTTCCGAATTGCGATATGTTCCGATGAACAATTGCAAATAACTTTTGAGCAATTGTAATGTAACCATGTACGAACTTTATATGACTTGAGCTCTGGGTCTTGGCATAACTTGAATCCTCGATTCCATCACATTTTGTTGACACTTTGCTTCATATTCTCCTTCAGGATGTTCAAGTAAACCTTCTGATCCATTACACGATCGATAAAAACCAATTTATCCATTGAGAATTAACTTTTCATATATTTAATATGGAACTTTTCCATCATTGACAAATGAAAAAACAGGAACTGATTGGGAAGAATAATCTTTAGAAGCTTTCCTGTTGATTGTACTTGATTGAAAAATCACAAAACGAAATGCATTTGATCGCAGTATTATATGGATAGAAAAAATTAAAATAAACGCTTTGGCTTGAATGTAATTTTCAATTCCAAGGGGAATTGTCAGATTATTTTTCAGCAGCGATAACATCTTTTCGGATTCTTCTCGATGCTCGATAACCACCAAACGAAAAGAGGTGCGCGCGTGTATATATGTGTGGCGGTTGCTCCGATGCCTCAAGCCAATTTTCGATGCTGTTACTTTCATGGTCGCCTTTTCAGTGGCATCACTCTCCTCCCGATGGATTCCCTTCTGGCCTAAGGTGCACAAACAGGCTCTTTGCGACACCGCTCATCAGTGCTTTCATGATGAACGAAGTTAGCCTTCACACCAATACAGCGGCAACATGCTCCAATCGCTGTTCAATTATAAGTGAGTGGATTTCCGAGCGTTCGCTCGCTCATATACCGAATGGTGATTTCAATAGCCTGTTTTGAAAGCAATTTTAAGGCTATTGAAACAGGTTTTTGGATCGAAAACGACGTCTCGTGGCTTCAGTTCATACAACACCCAATTTCCTATCTTTCGGATCATTGCTTTTAAACGATCGGATATGGTTTGCTGAGCTATTCCAAGTGTATCTACAAGTTCTTGTTGCGTTTGTGACGGATCTTGATCCAGTAAAGCCTCCAATTCTTCATCTTCAAACTTTTTTGGCGGTCCGGAACGTTCTACGTCTTCCAAGTCAAAATTACCACTTTTCAACCGTGCAAACCACGTCTGACACGTTCGCTCAATTGGAGCATGGTTACCATAAACTTCCATCGAAATGCGATGCCTTTCCGCAGCTTTTTTCTTCATATTGAAGTGGTGAGGTAGCGCTCCCCGCAAAAATACTCTCGTTGGTACGAAATTCGACATATTCGAATTGGCAAATACTATGTTGTTTACGATGAAAAAGACGCGCAATGACAGTAGCTTTCCAACGAATGTCTGGAAATTTGATTCACTGGAATAATAATCAAGTTACGCCATCTGTTGTAAAGAAACTTACCAGAACACCATTGTCAGAAACACATTTCGTTCAAGATTCAGTTGCTTGTTAAAAACTTTTGTTCATTTGTTCATTTTTCCTCGGGTTATGTCAAACAGGAAGGCATGTCTACAAAAAAAATGTAAGGAGTTGTATCTAGGACACGACCGCATATTTTCGACGTAGAACTACACAATTATATTATGCAATCCACTTGTTTACCACTTCGAATATTATTTTAGAATGCATCGAATGTTCTTCGTTACAAATAAGTTTGATGAACGCACTTCTACGTTTGATATGATGCTTAGGACTACCAAAATATGTGAACGGAAAAATTTTCAAACGATCATTGTGTTTTACATTTCTCTTTGAAATTATTGCACATCTCATGTTTACGTAGCTCTCGAACCGCGAAAGTTCATTCACCTCTAGTGTCTGAAATGAAAAATTTTAATTCCTGTAGGAACTGCAATAATTATAGTAGCTGAAGTAAAGTAAGCTCGAGTTCTGTTAAGAAATGTTCGAGCTATAAGCATTCGAAGTATGGGTAGGTTTAGCACACAAATCGGCAGAACAAATGTATGGGAAAAAGGAAGTTCTTCCAGTTTTCATGAATTTAAACCGTTTAGAGATTAGCGAATTGTAATGTATAGCATATCAAACAAATCTTAGAGAATTTCCGATTCAATTGGTATGCAAATCATGAGAATTCGTTCACAGTGAAAATAGTTATTAACGTTAACTTTATTTCATAAAAACGTGACCTGTTTTTGATTTGGCACCCTTCCTGAAAGACGTAGTTCTACGTCAAAAAAGATTGTGTAGAATTGAAGAATAAGGATAATTTTAAATGAAAGAAATCTTGCTGATAACTACATTACTGGTAACGTCTTTATCTTTATTGTGAAAGGGACCGTTCAAGTTATACTGAATTATAGACATTTTAAAATGTAATGCAATCTTCAATATACGAAAGTCTGCATTTCGAAAAAAAAACACAAACGAATCGAATGCGTCATCCAACCGTCTGGCAATCCTGTAGTAGCGCGCTGGAACGGGACAGTGTGTGAAAGGTGAAGAGAATGAGTGAGAGGGAGAGAGCGAGTGCAAGGGAGAACAATACACAAAACGCGGTGTATGCGATTCGATCGCGTGCCGTATGGTAAACCGCCACCGCCGTTTCTGCTGGATTTTGACATAAGCCTCGATGGGCTGGCTCGACTAAATGTTCTGGAGGAAAATGAGCAATATCGCCGCCACCCTTCAGCTTGTCCTTTTTCCTTCCTTCTTGTTTTATTTGGAGGATTCGTCACTCTCTTTCGCCGAAATGCCAAAATGTCACCAAACCGGGCGAGAGGGAAGAACAAGAATCACAAGCTCTCGGTGTCATAAACGGCATGCACCGTACCCATACACTACGGTTGCCCTCTCAGTTCTATAATTATCAAAAATTCGTGTCTTCGTTGGCGTTGATGCTTTTTTCCTGTTTCTCGTCCCCTCCCCTCTGGGTGGGTGGGTGCTAGTAAGCGCGGTGGAAGTGCCGGTCAGCCTATGGGAAGGAGCGGGTGCGCTAGGGGGGCGCGATGATAATTCTTCCCTCGTGACCGCTGCTGCCGTGTCGTCGGGTTGGGTGGTTTGTAAATGTCTGTGGTCGGTGTAGCTGTGTGTAATACATGCAGACGGAACAAGCAAATTGATGCGAAAAGTGAACGCAGAAACAGAGGGAAAAAAACATTTTCATATAAATATATTTTCCAAACCAATCCGCTTCTGAAATGATCATTATCTCTTTGTTGGCCGGCCCGGTGTTCTATGGCGGGCCTTTGTTTTGTTAGTGGTTGTTAGTAGGTCATACGGCAAAAGGAACCAAATGAAGGAATGTAAGAAAATTGCACCCCGGAGGGAACAGTTGAAAAGGCAAATGTGGACTGAAAAGAGTAGTAGGGTGGAAGTAATCACAGCTGATAGGAATCATTATCGAGCGAGAAGAATTGATATATGATATTGTTGTAAACACTGGGCGAGAAAGGTGGTTTGGATCAGAATCGGATGTAATGGATCGATCAAATGTTCGCGTTTTTCTTTTTACATTTCCGAAAACATAACTAGACATGTGCCGGCTTTGTTTTGTTTCGTGTCAGTTTCCAGTTTCCAGTGTAACTCTGGGAATCTGTTTGAAAAATTGATTGTGGTAGAAATCACAGTAGAAATCGTATGCTTGTTAGATACAATTTTCCTGAAAGTAGGGTTGGCTTAGTTCTGGCAAGAATGCGCAATATTATTCAGATCTGTGGGAAACTTTGAGAAAATAATGGATTGTATTTACTATTATACATCGAGACGATTAAATACAGACAGCGAGTTCCAACAAGTGAATACTAGACGTAGGTACGAATATTGTTTGTTTATTAAAAGGGCATTATGACTGAAACTTCAGTCAACAAAACCGATGTTTCTTTCGCTCAGATACACCGCTGAAGGCATGAAACGACAGTCATAACAGAAGAGAATCTTAGACCATTGAACCCAAGATGGCCGCCTTTAGTAGCCAGCATAGAAAATCATGAGCATAGAAATCATAACCCAAAATTAAAAATGAAGTGCTCCGCGTGATTCTTCAGCTGTGATTTTAATTGTAAATCGTCAAGAAAGCTTCCGGATGGATATCCAAACATCGCTTGCCAAAGGAAACTATCCACCGTAATCAAATATCAACATATATGACTCCAAACATTAAACAATACGTGAGTCCCCTAAGCACGAGCCCTGTTTTATGCTGCCTATGCTCAATTTGATTTGGATGGGATAGGGTTGCCAGAGCCCCGATTGAACCCGCTCCAACACTCCTATACTCGCACGAAAACAGACTGTAAGCTTCTCTGTAATATTGCTTTTGTGTATTTTAATGCGTTATTGGTATTTATTCAATGAAAAAGATGTAATTGAATTAAACAATTTCCAGAAAATATTTTTTCTTCAACTTCATTCAGTTTTAATAGTCATTTAATGCAGCCACCTCATTCATTCTCGGTCTGTCAAACCTATGCGGCGAGTATAGGAAGGTTGAAGTAGCTGTTGACACTTAGAGAAACTTATTTTCTCGAACCTCCGAGAGCGAACGAGACGAACTTGGTTAAAGTTACTGACCGAACTTGTTTCTTCCAATAAATGATGTACACAGATGTAGAATTGTATGGTAAGAGAGAGAGCTTTAATGACCTACTTCGGGCTTTTATATAATAACACGACATATGGAGAGGAAACAGATGAAATCAATATAATCCATAATGTTCAGACTAGTACAATTTAAGTTCATTGGATCCGATATTACTTAAACGTTTATAGCATGCACTGAATACTATTTCAAAGTACATAAAATACATCGTAAAATCAAACAGTAGCTATACATTCCGTCAACTATATACCAGGAATGTGTTTTTAAAGAAAATGCTTCATTTATCATCTAAATTTATATTATCGCCTTCAAAATAGGCCCCTTCTGGAGCAATACACTTTTTTCCACCGAACAATTCAGTCATCGAAACCCTTTTTCTAGCTGTATTCATAAACTGTCTTCAGTTCATGCAGTGAATTCTTTTTTATGTCTTCAATGCTGTTCCACGAAACGGTATTTTAAGTTTCGGAAATAGAAAGAAGACACAAGGCGACACATATCTGGAGACGATTTTTTTTCTCTCAAACGCCTCATTTTCAACGTTTCGGCACACAAAAAATTTTGTTTGCAACACAAATTTTCACACAATATCCATGACCAGTGCTCCCTTGGCCGAGTGGTTAGCGTCATAACTAACATGCCGGGTGTTCGGGTTCGATTCCCGTTCTGGTCGGGGGAATTTTTCGTCAAAGAAATTTCCTCCGACTTGCACTGTAATCACGCGTATTCTAGAGCTTGCCACTCAGAATGCATTCTAGGCGTGTTATTTGGCATAGAAATCTCAACTAAGTACAAATAAAAATGACGCAAGTAATACTACGTTGAGACGGCGAAGTTCCTCTAGGAACGTTAGTGCCATTGAAGTAGAAGAGAAGAAGAGATCCATGACCAATAGAAACGATCCATATCAGAAATCGAAAGTTAACTTGTTCTTAACGACGCTTTAAAGAAACTAAATGACAGATCGCGCACAAAATTGACATTAAGACCCAAAAACTCCAAATTTTGACGGCTGTGCGACACTAGTAAATGAAGTCTGATTGAGCTGATACTTTGCAGAGGGAGGTTTTTCGCGGGAATCAAACTTTTTTAAGAAAGTCCTGTTTGAGAATTCGAAATGAACATTTTCAATGGTACTCTAGGGAACATTTAAAATTCTAAATTGCCGGGATATATTTGACAGAATGTAAACGAATTCCGATTGAGCTGAAATTTAGCATACGGTATTTTTTTTATGGAAATCAACATTTGGCAGGAAGTTCCGTTTGAAGATTCGACATCACAATTTTCATTGGCAACCTACAGTAAAATCTGTTTTTATGTGAATTATTTTTGTGCCATTTTTTTTGTGAGGTTTTCTGTTCTTGTGCGGTTTTTTTTGTGCGGTATTTGAAAAGAAGCATATTTGACGAAGTTATCGTCCATTTAGTTTTTTTCGATGGTTTATATGCATTTCAGTGTGTAACAGCATATTTGCGTCTCAATTATACACTTCTGAAATCATTCCCTTCCTCCCATCAAATACTCGTTTTACTAAGTGTTTGTGTACTAGTTTTTCTAAGTGTTTGCTTGACATGATTTCTAACAGCAACACGTTTCGACATACAATTAAAAGCACAAAACCGCCACGCGCAACCGAAAAGGCAAACTGTCCCGTCGCAAAGCAGGGAAACAAAAGGAAATTGAATAATAATGGCGTGGATTTAAGTTATTTTCTCGAGGGAAACTATCTATCGCACAAAAAAATTTTTTTTTCAAAATTTCTACCGAACACGATTTTTTAAAGTTACTGGTGAAGTTTTGCGTCATTTTTTTATGCGGTCTCTATCCCGCACACAAAAAAATGTTTGCCTGTATACACATCACGTGTATGGAAACGATGAAGACGTATGGTAGTTCACCAATGACATTCTATTTTTGAAAAAATGTAAAGTAACACTATCTTTCATTTCAAAATATTAAAACAAGTAATCGTCGCAGACCTTTGAACTGACAAACCACGTTTTTGGAATGAAGTATTTGCAAAAGTCTTTGTATTTTCCCAAAAAAAATACATGAAGAATTGATTTGATTTGACAAACATCGGGTCAGCGGTTGACAGGTTATGATTTTTTGAAGAATCACAGTCTTTATAAATTTAGATTTTTCAGACCAGTCCAATCTGAGAAGGATCAGTGTTATGACGAAATGAAAAAGGGGTATAATTATTTTCGATAACGTACGAAGCTACCAAATGTTTCGAAATTACGAAAATTACGATCGTGTATCTTCTTTCTGTGGAATTGCTGCAAAAATTCAACCGTGAACCTAATCAACTATCCAAAACTACCTATCGATTTACCGAGCGTTCATTATTTTTCGAATTTTTGTTTATAAATGACGGTTAATTTTCATTGGAAAAAAAAAGTCTAGAATGGGCTAGAACGTTTCATCAAGCCAAAGAAAGTTGAATGATTGAACTCGATATATCTATATAATCTTGTTGTGGCCTTCGACGTTCAGCTTTTAAAAAACGTTTATTATAATCAACATACAGTTTATTATCTAAATATCATTTATTAAGCAAACGTGGACGGTCACGGAAAGAATTTGAATGAGAACTGAACAGCGTCGTGGGTTCTGCTGCTGGTATATATCGATGAGTAATGCTGATGCAGCGGAACGATGGCTATTGGCTGGCCGCGATCGTACGATGTTTGGAATGTGCTGATCGTGGTCCTTTGGTGTGCATATCATAACGTGATTCATCGGGGGGGTGAAAAAGTGTCGTCCTCGGCACTTGGTTGGTTATTCTGAATTCCTGGCAGGATGTTGTTGAGTTCGAGGTTTATCAACTTCTGGCGTTTCCTTGATTTCCTTTGTTGAGTAGCTTTCAGATGATAATAGATTAAAAATAGAATAATAATCAATAGAGTTGAGGACAGGGATGTCCCTCCTACTAGACTCCATTTCCATTTTTGGTCGGATTCTTGTTGAAGGAATACTTTGTCTAAATGTTTCCTGTTCGAGAGTGCTACTTCTTCTATTTTTGCCACATCGTGATCGTTTATGATTTGCTTTTTAATGGAAAGGTCATGAAGAGCTCCTTGGAATGTTTCAACTTCGCTAATTTTGTCGATTGAAGTAAAGTTGCGTTCCATGTAGGTAACCGTGCAGTTCGAGAAAGATATTATGAAACTTCCGGAAAGATGTCTGTTACTAGGTCCGCAATCGGAACGTAACTCCTGGTCTTTTGCATTAGTGATCAGGACCTTGTTATTAGCTATTAATTTTGCAGATGTTTCTTCACTTTTTTCCATCACACAATGCGGATCGTTGCCCATTATAAGTGGGTAAATGCATGAGTCTTTGAACTCTTTTGTGTAAATGTTTAATTGGACGTAGTTTTCTGGTTCCGTTGTGGTAAGGAGTTGTCTACCTTGTTTGATTACGAATTGGGGATATTCTTTTATAACAATACCGTTCTGATTTATTGGGTATATACGGATAATTGTTGATTCTTCCGGTTCCATTTCTGGGACGTGGATAATGTACAGTAAAGTATTTTCGCTAGTGGCTATTTTTGGGGTCACTAGATTGAGTGCTTCTTCAGGTATGTCCATTTGAATTCCTTGATTGTTGAGGATGGTTTTTATCAGGTTAATTTCTTTGCTGGATAATATTCTGCTATTGGTAACTCGCATTTTAGAGAAGAGTACTGCTTCTTGAATGTTGATTAGAATTTTGTTGATAGTGTCGATGTTCAGAATTGTTGTAATTATGTCGATATCGTCGAGGATGATTTGATTGATATGCTGTTTCTCAATTATTTGATTAATTGCGGTTGTTAATTCAGAGATACTGTTGCCAATCTGTTCGTTGATTTTGATTTGATGATTGTTCTCGCTGACTAGTTGGTTCAAGCTCCTGTTGATGATTCGTAGGTCTTGGGCGTCGGGGCTGCCGGCGATCCATTTCCATGCTGTGCCTATGATGTCCCATCTTCTGGTCCTCTTATGAATAGTTGGTTTAATTTGTAGAAAATTAGAATACAATTCGCGTATTTTATGCTTGCTAATCTGATTAAGTACATTATTATTCTTTTGATTATTGTATACCAAACTTGTAAGTTGGTTGATTGTTGACTCTAGGTCTGTAAGATTAATTGGATGTATTATCCTAATATTTCCCGTTTGGATTTTGCAAGAACCAATCTTCTGCATTAATATAAGATCGTTATGAAGATTTCTTATGGTGAGCTCCTGACATGAAATTCTTGAGATGACGATGATGATTCCTATGTATGAGATGAGCATCTGTAATACAATGTGAGATAGAAAGAGAAAAGTTATCTTTTTTTTGGTCTTTTAATTTTATTTTTGTGTCTTTTTATTTCGCAGTTATTTTTGAATGTGCGATCTGTTACTTCGTTAGCATTGGTTTTGTTGGCTCTAGCTTGTTTTTTGGTACGGATGTTGGGAATAACAAAAACTTCCTGTTTATCATTAATAATTGGAGGTTCCTCTTTCTTTGAATTTTGTTTTACAATTTGTTTTTGTGATTTTTCCATATTTAACTTAGCTTTGAGGAATAATTCTTGTGCGTCTTTAATTATTTCTTGAGGGTTAACAATATTATTTTGGTTAAAGAGAATTTCGTTTGGTGTGTATTGTGTTGAAGAATGTACAGTGTTATTATATAATGCTACAGATAATTTAACAATTGATTTTGTGCCCATAGTTCTGAATTTATGCTTGTTTGTATTAAATATTTCAATAATGGTAGAATGTGCACGTTCTATTTGTCCGTTGGATTCGGAAGATGCTGCGTAGTCTATCTGTGTTCCTAGTTGGCTGAGAAAGTCTTTAAGATGAATAGATCTGAATGTTGTTTCATGATCTGTTATGATTTGTCTGGGCACTCCAAATGTACTTATGTATTTTCCTAGTGCTTTTTGAACATGTACTAAATTCTTTGATTTTATAAATATCATTTGAAGATGTTTTGAAAATGAATCAATAAGTGACAAAAAGGAATGTTTATCTATTATGAATATATCCATGTGTATTCTTTCTAATGGTTTTTCGGTAATGGGCCTAGGAGAAATTTTTATGTTGAATGGTTTCCTCTCATATTTATGGGTATTACATATTTCACAAGAGTTTATAAATTTTCTCACTTTTATGCACATGTTGGGGAAAAAATAAGATCTTTTAATTTGAGCTTCAACTTCGGTAATACCGCGATGTGCCCTTTCATGTTCTTTTGCAATTAATTGGTCCTGTCTATTTTCATTTTGAACATCTTCTACCATTCGGTCTGTGAAAACAAAATGGCCTTTCTGACTAAAGTTTTCCTTGTAAGATTCCTGGATAGTTTGGATGAGGTTTTCTGGAGCCATGAGAGCAGTTTGTCTACCGTTATGAAAGAGTTTGAGAAAGTGTGTAACTTGATCTTTATCGAAAGAATTTTGAGATACTATAGTTCTGTGATAATTTTGGAATAGGGTTTCTTGTATTATGGTATCCAGTCGAGAAATTCTGAAAATCATTTGGTTACGGAAATAATTTAACGGGCGTTCGGAGAAATGGATGAAATAGTTGGAGGAGTCGTCGGCAGAGTGAATTGTTTGGGAATCGGAAAGGTTTGGATGGTTCTCGGGATTGTCCGATTGTGGGGGATTATTGGTGACAGATGCTTCACCGTCCTCTTGGTCTCTAGGATCTGAAATATTAGAAGATGTGTTATTATTTGTGATACAAACATTTGCTTCAATTGGCATTCTGCTTAAGGCGTCTGCTACAACATTGGATTTTCCTTCCTTGTATTTAATCTCGTAGTCGTAATTCTCTAGGTCTAGGCGCCATCGTAAGATTTTAGAATTCTTATCAGAAGTTTTGATAAACGTTAGAGGCTTATGGTCCGTAACAAGAGTGAATTTTTGACCATACAGGTAAGGTTTAAATTTATTTACCGCCCATATTATGGCTAATGCTTCTTTCTCATTTGTGGCGTATCGTGACTCGGTATCCGAAAGTGTTCGTGATGCAAATGCGATTGGCCTTTCGACATTGTCCTGTATCTGTGATAGGACAGCTCCTAATGCAAAGCCAGATGCATCCGTAGTTAAAATGAAGGGATGATCAAATTGCGGATATGCCAGTACTTGGTCTGTGGATAGTATTTTTTTAAGAGTATTAAAGGAATTTATGTATGAAGTGTCTTGTAATTCAATTGTCGAGTCTTTCTTTAAATACTTCGACATGGGTCGTGTGATTTTTGAAAAATCCTTAATAAATCTTCTGTAATAACCGATTAAACCTAGAAATTGTTTAATTTCTTTTTGATTTTTCGGTAAAGGCCATTGAAGAATTTTTTCAATTTTTTCGGGATTTGGTTTTACTCCTTCGGATGTTATGATGTGTCCTAAAAATTCTGTTTGCCTTTTCAAAAACTCGCATTTATCTAATTGAATTTTTAAATTGAAATCGGATAAACGCTTTAAAATTAATTGAAGGTTTTCTAAGTGGTTCTCTAGATTATATCCAATAATAATTATATCGTCAAGATACACGTAGCACTTCGTTCCAATATAATCACCGAGGATATCATTCATTGCTCTCTGAAAGGTTGCGGGAGCGTTTTTAAGCCCAAAAGGCATTCTAGTGAATTCAAAATGCCCTTTGTCTGTAGAAAAAGCTGTTTTCTCGATATGTTTCGGGTCCATTGGAATTTGGTGGAATCCCGATTTTAAATCAAGAGTTGTGAAATATTCAGATTTTCCTAGGGAATCCAAAATTTCTTCAATTTGAGGCATAGGATATTTATCGTCTATAGTATGTTCGTTAAGCTTCCTATAATCGATTACGACTCGTACTTTTTTCTTTCCAGATGCGTCTGTTTTTTTTGGGACCACCCATATGGGTGAGGAGTACGGACTTTTGGAAGGTCGAATTATTCCATTATCTAACATTTCTTGTATTTGTTCATGAACATCTAGTTTGAAATGATGTGGGTACCGATAATTTTTTGTGTAAATTGGCATATCGTTAGTGGTTAAAATTTTATGTTTAGTGGCTGATGTGGATGTGAGTTTTTCCCCCTTTTTAGATACAACTGCTTGATGTTGGTGAAGAATTTGAATTAATTTGGTTTTTTCTAATGATGAAAGATGATTTGTTCTAATGATGTCATTAATTTCATTTTCAGAAATACATTCTGAGTGTTTTATTAGGAAGGGAGAAATGGTTTCAAAATTGTTAACTGTTAATCCAATTTTCGGGATATTTATGGGGTTTCTACATGTGGAAATTACATTGACGGTTGTTTTATTATTTTCTGCTCTATAGAGTCCAGGATTAATAAAGATATTTTTGTAAAGTTTTTGATAAGAGGGGACAAGCCAATCACCGTTATTTGTGGTCTCAATTGTTACAAAATGATTGTAAAGTTGTTTGGTGGGGTAAAATTTGGCATATGAAAATTGTTTGTCTAATAGTGTTAGTGTTTCGTCTTCGTAATTGATGCGTGCTTTGAGTTCTGCCAATGTTTCCGATCCTATTAAGCCGTCGAAAAAGTTGTGAAATTTCAAGACGTAAAACGTGAAGGGTTTGAAAGCGCCGTTAAACAAAGCAATTTTTCCTTTTTCGGTTACACTGTTGGTTCCACACACGTTTTTTATTTTCGTATTTGGTACGGTGCTAGTTTTTCCCAAGATTCCTGGTGCAATAATATTTTTGTTTGCTCCAGAATCTATCAAAATATTTAGGGTTTGATTATTTTTAGGATGTTTAATTTTGAGATAGGGTAAGTAATTTAAGTTGGATTTAGATTTGTGTATCCCAAGTGAAAATTTAGATCAAGATCATCTTCAGATTCAGTGTCTGATTTTGCAATATCATCCTCAGGATCATCTTTGACTGTCTCATGGTTATTTATTGTTTTCCTATTTATTGTCAGACGGCTCTGTGTAGTAGTAGCGTCCATCGGTTCAATTTCATTTCGCTCTCTTTTTTGATCCAATTTGAAGGGTTTCTGATTTTTATTCAATTGAGGATTTTTACTGCTTGATTTGTTATCGAAATCTTTGTTCTTCTGATACTTTTTTGGAGAATAATCAAAAGTCATGTTTTGTGCTGTTATTTCTTTTGATTTGAATTTACATAGAAATGCATAGGCATCTTCTATATCTTTCGGCCTTGCGGCTTGAGCATAGCCAAAATATGGTTCGATTAGTCCGGCGATGAAAGCAGCCAAGGCGTCTTCTTCTATAAAATCGTTTATGACTTCCCAGTTGTTACGGTATTTTTCTGTTTGTTTCGCCAAGGTCTTAATATTTTGAATAATATTTTTTGATTTATTGTAGTATCTCGAAATACTCATATTTTCAGTCATTTTACATTGCCATAACTGGCATTTATACGTGGAAAGTTCTTGACGATCGCCGAGAGCATTTGTCAGAACTTCCGAAATTTGCTCAAAATTGTCTGGGTTACCGGCAAGACATATTATGTCTTTTGCTTTCCCTTGGATTTTATGTATTACTGCAGTGGTATACATTTTAAATTGCACTGGCGTAACGTGCTCTTTGAAAGCATTGAGTGTTTCCTGAGCAGTTGTTAGCCACGCATTCAATTGTTTCGAATTGCCGTCGAATGTTGGAATCATTTTGATTGGATCCGGAATTCTGCATAGCATCTCAAAACTGGTTGTTGGTTGGTGATATTCGTATATTACCGGTTGTGCAGTAGGTTGTTCTGCTGGCGTTGTTCCATTTAAATGCGATTCAATTTGCAGGAACATGGCGTCATGTTCCTTTTGTTTGGTGGAAAATGCGTCCATCATCTCCATCATTTTCTGGAGTTGCGCGCCGATTTGCTCCATATCTGAGCTTTCTTCAATTAATAAATTTTCCAATGAGGGGGGATTCTCAATTGGGATGTGTGCCAAGTCTCCTGAGTCAACGGATGAAATGGTTTCTTCTGAGTCCGAAGAGTCGCAATTGCTGTGATTAATGCTTTTCCACAAGCTGCGAGTTTTCTTCAGAGCACTTTTTGGTGTTTTTGGCATTAATGAAGCCTTGCACCGTTTACACAAATTTGTTAATTTTTAAGCACACACGTTCGCTTAGAACTCGTGTGGCTTCTGGAAGTGTGCTTCGCTTAGAATTCACAATTCCAGGTGGAGTAAAACTTCTCTTAGAACACTTTTACTCCACGCGGTAAGTAATAATTAAAATTGCGTCCGAGTCTCTCTCTTAGAACGGACTTCGATGCACAACAAAAAAAATCACTGACCGGGGCGAGTTTTATTTCACTTAGAATGTGGGGGCGTAGAAAGAAGAGAGAAAAAAAACTTACCGTTTGCAATCGTGTGTGCGGGGTTCTTCGGTTCTTCCAGTGGTGGGGTGCGGTGTGCGGTGGAACCTCAACTCTTTCGTCACTTTGATAGCGGCGTCAGATGCTAGCACTTTCTACAGTTCGTATTAATGTTTCGCGGATTCACTCTAATCGGATTTACCAATCCTGATTATAACACTGTTTTTTCACACTCGTTACTATTCCACTCACTGAAACCGCACGGCTGCGCCAATCTTGTTGTGGCCTTCGACGTTCAGCTTTTAAAAAACGTTTATTATAATCAACATACAGTTTATTATCTAAATATCATTTATTAAGCAAACGTGGACGGTCACGGAAAGAATTTGAATGAGAACTGAACAGCGTCGTGGGTTCTGCTGCTGGTATATATCGATGAGTAATGCTGATGCAGCGGAACGATGGCTATTGGCTGGCCGCGATCGTACGATGTTTCGAATGTGCTGATCGTGGTCCTTTGGTGTGCATATCATAACGTGATTATATATTGGGTTGGGGAAAAAGAAATGTCATATTTCTGATCGAAATTTGACGCTTTATTTAACATACTTAAAATTATCCAATTTAAGTCAAATATGCGTCGTTTTGTTCGCAAACTTGTTGCCATTTCATTATCCTCCCTTTATGAAGCCCCCCCCCACCCTTCTTATGCCTCTTTTGAGGCCAACTTAGTATCACCAAGAGCGTTTTGCATGGACCGGAAGAGATGATAATCACTTGGAGCCAGGTCCGGACTATACGGTGGGTGCAATAGGACATCCCATCCGAGCTCCCGTAGCTTCTGGCAGGCCATCAAAGATGTGTAAGGCCGAGCGTTGTCCTGGTGGAAAACAACATCATTCCTATTGATCATTTCTGGGCGCTTCTGGTCAACCGCCTGCTTCAAACGGTCAAGCTGCTCACAGTAGAGCACCGAGTTGAGTATGTGATCCACTTTTCATCACCAGTCACCATATTCTTCAAAAATGGGTCGAGTTCGTTCCGTTTCAGCAGTGCATCGCAGGCGTTGATTCGGTCTAAAAGATTTTTTGCGTCAACTCGTGTGGCACCCATACATCCAGCTTTTTTTTGGAATCCAATCTTCTGCAAATGATTCCAAACGGTTATATGGTTTATACCCAGTTCCTGGCCAATCGAGCGAGTGCTCACATGCCGGTCTACTTGGATAATTTTAACGATTTTATCGGTTTCCACGACGATTGGCCTACCAGTACGTTGTGTATCTTCGACAGCCACTACACCAGAACGAAATCGATCAAACCCACGCTGTGCTGAGCGAATCGTTACAGTATCGGGTCCATAAGCTACACGAATTTTTTCGGCCGCCTTCGTTGCAGTTTTACGTCGCAGGTAGTAAAAACGTAAAATATGGCGAATTTCTTGTTTGGTGGACTCCATCTTTGACGCGCTATAACTTGAGACTGAAAAGGACAATCACAACACTGTCAAAACGACACTTGTAGCACAGATCGTCGTCTTCCAATAGCCGTATAGTATGACCCGATGCGATAAGTACAACACAAGATTTGTTTATGTGTTGCCATATATTGACAATATACGACATTTCTTTTTCCCCAACCCAATATATAAAAATGGATTTCTGTCTGTCTGTCTGTCTGTCCGATTCTTATGGACTCGGAAATCATTGAACCGATCGACCTAAAAATATTGGGGCCGGGGAAGGTTTTTACGATAGTTCGATACCCCTCCCCCCTCTCTAAGGGAGGGCTGCCATACAAATGAAACACTAATATTAGTATAAATCGAGAATTAATCAAGCAAACAAACCCAAATTTGGCATATGGAGGTTTTAGGATGCAATAAATGTTTCTGTGTTGGATAGACACACATCCCCCCTCTCTAAGGGGGGGCTGCCATACAAATGAAACACAAATTTCAGCATAACTCGAGAATTAATCAAGTAAACGAACCCAACTTTGGTATATGCAGGTTTTAGGGTGCAATAAATGTTTCTGTTGATGGGGTTTCATCCAAAAACTCATGATTTTAATTTTAATTTACTCAAACACGAAAAATAACATAGTTTTGAAAATCACATATTATATAGAGTTAAATTTGTCCTTTAAAATTCCGTCAACAAACATTTTTTATGTTTGCCCCAAAAAGAATGACAAACAAATGAATAGAGCGTGTTTTTTTGGAAGAAATATCAATTACATTGAGTGAAGTTGAGATATTGACAAGTTCTGCATTGCAAAATGTTTTGTATTAGTAAGTTTGTTTACCTATATCTATAAAAATGAGAAAGTTATGTTTTTTATTTTATCGACAATTTTGGTCATCCTATTTTTGATAACATAAAAATGAGCGCTTTATCATATGTAACAATTTTGTCTCAGACAGTTTTTGTCTAGAGAAGAACTGTCGAGCTCTAAATGCTAATAATGCATCTCCTGGACCATTGTGCAATGTAACTTAGATTTTTGGGTAGTCCAATTATATCTCAATAACTTAGTCGAAGACCAAGTTACAGTTTTTCGAGAAAAGATCTCCAGTTATACGCTCTCATAAAAATTATGCCCGACTAAAGTTGATCATATGTACTTGGAAACGATAGTTTGGGAAGCCATCATCATAACAGAAAAGTTCTTGTAAAATCGACGGGAATCGCGGTAGGATGGGCCGTTTTTGGCCAAATGATGCGTGGATTTAAATCTTGAGTCGTGTAAATAGCACTATCGCCGGTCACCCCTCGGTCACAGAAGACACGATTAAACGAGCAGTAACTGCCTTTAAACTTTGATTGTCTCATTTCGTCGTAAGAATGTATGCATTAGCTAACCACTATCAAACGAACAAAGTGTCCGTTATGTAGCAGACATCATTAGTTTACGTCTTGCATTCAAAAATGATCAGCCTTAATGAAGGTAAATTTGCGCCTCGTACATCAGAATGAACGGTGCCGTTTTTCATCCAAGCTTCTGCTGTCTCTGCTGCCTGCTAGCCTATTCTCGATCTCGTCATCATCCAACGACAACGGCCGGTTGGCGGACGGCCAGCATGTGTTGTTTTAGTGCCAGAGAACACCAAGAAGCCGATACATGCACTGAATGCTCCAATCCCTGAATTCGCCGCATCGGGCGAGGATTATAAATTTAACACATCGCCGGCCCCTCGCGCGCCCGGTCTGAAGATGGAGGAAAATTGTCGCAGTTTCTTGCCTGCATTCTTCCTTACATCGTTGTTTTTGGTGCTGTTGCCATTGCTCTGTTGACTTTTTTTTGTCTATTCGATTCGTTCGGTTCTATATGTAAATCACACATACGGTCTTTGGTCCTGCCAGGCGGCACGAAGAGAGTCGCCAGTGGGACTGGCAGAGGTTTTTTTTGCACACATCCTATACTGCCGCCATCGTTCCGATTGCGACATCTTCACGGCGACCAATTAAAATTCTCGCTGCCGAAAAAACGCCCCGTGGGACATGTTTTCTTATGGATACTTCGGTAGAGTTCTTTATAATCGTTGAGTACTTGAGTTAATATTTGCTCACTTTGTGGAATCAGAATACAATGTCAACATTTTTCCCGTCCGATTCTGATCCATCCTGTTTACGCTCACCAGAAGGCAGTTAGTAAGATTAAGCGCACTAAGATCGTAACCACAAATTGTAAAAATAGAAAAAAAGTTTTAGCTGTAAGTAATCCGAAACCAGCACTTCGACAGTTCCTCGGAAGCAGCCTTTCATCGATTCTCCGCCCATCAGCCAGCCATCGTCATTTTCATCGAGTCAAGTGCTCACCCGCAGCGTGTGAAAATTCCCACCAACCGTAACCACCCAGTCCAGTAACCACGAGCGTCCATATCCGATAAAGGTGAGTAGAAAAATCTTCACTTTTAAACTTGTGATTATACACTTATACTTTCCGCAAACGCATTTCAAAGCTCTAGGGTGGCGCTTCGTTGCGCCCAATGCGGCACGGCATTCCTGTCTTCAGAGCCACTCGGCGCCGATTGCAACATGAATCAGTTGTTCGGAGCTCACGATCATGATTATAGCCATTGTTATCCTCAGAGTACAGAAGACAAATAACCACCCTCGCGCTAAACGATGCATTTTGATGTAGCTCAGGCGGGTAAACCTCCTCCTCCTCCTGGTGTTGCGCTTTCGCAATGTTTGTCTCTGTTTGCTCTTCGCTTCGGATCAACCGCTCGCACCACCATACATAGCAATGCACTGTATGAGGGGAGGAGGGGGTGTGTTGTTGTTGTTGGTCGATAGCTTTTGTCGCGACCGCTGCTGCCGCTGGAGTCACGTGCCGCATTGAGCCTCGGACTTTGGAAATGTGCGCAAGGTGATATAATCCGCACGTTTAGACGGATTGCTGCACGGGGGTTTGGCTACGCATTGATGCGTGGAGCAGGACTGAGAAACTACAGCTGAGCTCGAAATTAGTTAATCAAAAATTGATGTCGAGTCAAGTTTAATCGAGTGTGATGTTAGTTTTATTTTTATCATTTGTCAAACGAGGGGCTTCTGGTAAATTCGAAGGTTGAGGAACTCATTTTTCTAACCACAGCGTGAAAACTATGGTTCTATAACTTTTACCCGAATTTACTTTTACCCGGTAGAATGCTTTTCATGTAGATGTACATGAAAAGCATTCAACCGAATGCAATACTTATCCGAATAACCTTCACTCGAATGAACTGTGCAAGTTGATTAGAGGGTATCATTATTAGAATGTATTTGCGTACAGTCAACCCTTCTAAAACGCGGTGGGTGCTTACCGCGTTATATGGAAACCGCGCTATAAGAAACAACTCAGAATTAATGCAAATTACCTTATTCGTACCGCGTTATATGGAGACCAATAAATACAAAAGACAAGATAAATTATAAATTACAAAAACTGTCAAACTCTCAAATTGGTGTAAATCAAGACGTTTAGCAATCTGCAACCGTCTTAAAACTATGTATTCTATGTAATAGAGTAATAAGCTTTCACGCCAATTGTGAAATAATATTAACCTAAAATTGTGTTTGATAATGATTTTATGTTATATGACCCGGCAAACTTCGTCCTGCCCAAAATTTATTTTTCGTTATCACATCCACGTTTTCTTACTGAGCGCACGTTCATGGGTCCAATCGCACAACTTTCCATTGATTGATCTTCTAATCTACCCTTTAAAATTATTTTTGACGTAGGACTACGCCTTTCATTTCTATACCGGGGTGTAAAATCAAAGTTTCGAAAACGAAAGCGTTACGCCGGAGACCGAGATTTTGAGCGTTAAGGGAGTATTCTAGTCTAGAAATTTGAAAAAAATTAATTTTTTTTTCCTTCATATTTCTATAGTTTAGACATTCAAGAATATACTCTAGAAAGGACATATCGAAAATCATATTATTTACCGAGTTAGAGCCATTTTTGTGATGCGGTATCTAACCTGGTACGGCCATAACAATGAACTTCAAACGCGTTTTTCTCGAAACTAGTTTTTTCAAACTGGCGTACACGATATCTCAAGTTCTACTGAACCGATTTATGTCAAATTTATATGAAAATAATCTGCATACATCTCTCTATCGCATGAACCAATAAAAAATTATAACTTTTTAATTTTACTATTTTTAAAAAATCGGTAAACGCAAAAAAAAACGTTTTAAACAGCATTTTTGTTTTCAAACGGCCGCCATTTTGTTAAAACCCATGTTTTTGACTTGTCCGAGGTTCATGCCATAGCGACATCTTTACTGATTCAGAATCTGTTCGATTTTTTTGTTTCAGATAACCAGAAGGACTGGAATCGTGTACGCCATGGCACAACTTTTTTTTGAACACCCTCACTTCACCAGCATGTAACTATTCTAATTAGGAATATTTTTTTTCCGTCCTATTTTTGTTTTATTGTTGAAAGATAGATAAACGAATAATGATATAATGGATAGTAAAAATATTCTTTGTTTTATTTTTACGGAGTTCGAAAAAACGTCCGAAATTCGTGTCTCTACACTAGAATACCCCCTTAATAGCTCCTAAACAACTGAACGAAATGGTATGATAAACACTTCATTCGAAAGATAAAATGTCTACGCGTTCTATGTTACTTTCTGACCAAAAACTTGTTTCAATAGTCTTAAAATTGCTTTCAAAACAGGCTATTGAAATCACCAATCGGTATATAAGCGAGCGCCGCTCGGAAATCCACTCAGTTCTAATTGAACAGCGATTGGAGCATGTTGTCGCTGTTGTGGTGAAGCTCTTCTTTATCATGAAAGCGCGGATGAACGGTGTCACCAAGAGCCTGTTTGTGCACCTTAGGCCAGAAGGGAATCCATCAGGAGGAGAGTGATGCCACAAACGGTTCCCCGGAAAGATCTCGAAGCAGCCGCTACACACACACACACACACACACACACACACATACACGCGCGGAATTCTTTCCGTTTGGATGCCATTCAGTATCGAGAAAGATCCGGAAAATAATCTGCCAGTTCCTCTGGGAATTTAAAAATACATTCATGTGAAAGAGTTTATTTGAATGTTTTCTATCCATGTAACACTGTGAACAAATATGTTTCAATCAAGTGCTATTAACAGATGGTTATCGAGTTAGCATAAACCACTGGTGGGCTTCCAGTATAGAGGAAAATGTGGAAATATCTAATCGTTACTGAAAATAATCTGCCAGTTCCTCTGGGAATTTAAAAATACATCCATGTGAAAGAGTTTATTTGAATGTTTTCTATCCATGTAACACTTTGACCAAATACATTTTGTGATTTTTCAATCAATCGCAATTAACAGGATAGCTTCTGAAGAATATTCTTCCCCATCAGTATGATATTTCCGTATCCAATATTGGATGCATAAAACCTTGTGCCTCCAACGTAACGCTCTCGTTTTCGAAGTCCCCCAAATATTCATTCATTCAGAATGAATTCAGATTCAACTTCAAACAAATGATCTCTAAATCAACGATAGTCCTACGTCACCCTTGCGGTTATACCATAGATATAACCCACTTCCTGTTTTTACTATGAAATTTCAGTACTTCTACCAAAACTCGACATTATAATATCAGATTATTTTCAGACACAATTCTCGTGCAAGATTTTTCATCCACTTGCAAATAACATGTTTCTTCGTCACATGGAATAAATGTTTGATACAGAAAATATGATAAAATGAAGACAGCCCTAAATCGGACAATTCCTTTCTCGAGTTTTGCTCTCATCAACACATTCGGCGATCCATTTTTATTTACACCCAGGTTTTTTTTTACGCGGGGGATACGTACCTCGTAAAAAAACCGCATAAAAAAACCGCGTTAATTGGAAAATCCGCGTTAATTGGAAAATCAGCGTAAAAAAAACCGCGTTAATTCGAAAATCCGCGTAAAAAAACCCGCGTTAATTGGAAAATTCGAATTCGAGTAAACATTTATTGTAACTCATTAGATGAGCGATTTTAGGGGGTATGACGAAGCGAGGTGGAGTGTGACAAAGTAGTTGTCCAGCCTAAGGTAAATTTTATGGTTTAAATGCTCAAAAAGGTGCGCCTGAGGGAGAGATGCGATATTGCTCAGATTAAAAATAACATAACAAATTAATTCAAAAAAATCCAAATGTTTAATATCTTTGTTCTTTAAATTAATAGAACACAGATTCAACCAAAAACTGATAGAACGTATCGTACAATGCTTAATCGCTATCGTAGATAACACCACATCGTCGGCGTTTCAACGGGCTATCGACAGGTTGTGGTTCCTCGCCGTTTAGCTGTGCATTTTCGGTAGTTTTCTTCTCGTATTTTACCAGCTCGGTGTATCGTAGTAAACAGTGCCTTAGATCGTTACGGAAGGAGATGGCTCGCTCGATACAAGGATCGTTTGTCACAAAAAAAATCAGCAAGCGTTTCACCAAGTTGCAAACCTTCCTTAATCTTGCTCTCGGTGAATTCCGTTTCCTCGTCATGATCAATATTTGCTGAATTATTCACATAATCCAGTAAATCTTCATCCTCGAAAAATGGTTCCCTTAACACTTCCGCAATATCTGCGGTGGAAAAATCATCAAATCCTTCACCGCCAACAGCATGGGCTAGAAGAAGTATTTCGCCCTCTTCGTTACTTGCTGGCATCGATGAATGTACACAGTCAGGCCACAATGGCTTCCAGCAGACATTTAACGTTGACCTCTTCAACAGTTTCACTGCAACTTCAATGGATTCTACGCATCACGCATTGTAAAATACTTCCACGCTTCTATTATGGTCGATGCATTGCCTGTATCGATTTCATCCAAGATGTAGCGGAAGGTAGTTTTAATATAATGCCTCTTGAACGTGGTGATAATGCCCTGATCGAGCGGCTGGATTAAAGATGTTGTATTCGGGGGAAGGAATACAATTTGCACATTCGGGTGCTCGACGCGCAGATGCCCAGGAGCGTTGTCAATTACGAGAAGCACTCGAAACTCCAGTCCTTTTTTAGCAAGATAAGGTTTGACTTCCGGCACAAAGCATTCTTCTAGCCATCTCCTGAAAATCTCCTGCGTTACCCAGGCTTTTGCATTCGACATCCAATGTACTGGTAGATCATTGAAGTTTAAACACTTCATGGATCTTGGACGTAAAGATTTATGCAAAAGCAGTGGTTTCAGCATTCGATCAACTGTTTAAACTCGGCTGGATATGATTTGGCTGCCTTCAAGTCTGCTGAAGCACTTTCGCCTTTAATCTGCACATTCCTTATCGAGTGCTTCCGAATGAACCTGTAGAACCAACCTTTGCTAGCGGAAAACTCCAGTTTCTTTTCAGAGAAGCTCGACGGCTCTTCTTCCTGAAACTTCCCATAAAGCCGCAAAGCTTTAGCCATGATGGTTCCTTGGTCCAAGGGACAACGCTTCTGCGACATGTCTTCTATATATATAAGCAACGCTTTTTCCATTTTGTTCATTATTGGGTCTCGAATGTACGAAGAACGCTTGGCGGTGCAATCTGCACTGCCCACCACAGCTCTCTTGATAGTCTCCTCGCTTTTTTTTTATAGTACGTACTGTCGATTCGCTCAACTGGAACGTTCTGCTGACAGCGGCAATAGATTGTCCACCTGACAAACATTTCAGTACGTCCAGTTTTGTTTCCAACGTGATGGACTTTCGCTGTTTTTTGTTCGTTTGCTGCGGAGATGCCATTTCGGACTGCATAAAGAAAAAAGCCATTTTGGACTGCAAATGCGTAAACGAGGGAATACAAGTACTTACCTAAATGTTTGTGTTATTGAAACAACCAGGTTCACACCGTTCCGGATAGCAATACAATTTATTCTATGAATACGTAGCAAACCTGAAATTTGAACTTTACAATTTGGTAAAATATTGCATATTTGCATAATTACATGTACAGCTATTCATCTATCTCCACTAAATTCCTCCAACGTGTTTGGGGGGTTTGAGGAAAACCCGCCGACAACAATGATTTTGGTCAACTACACACTTACTAAAAATAAACTAATAATTTGTAGGGCTTAAATGTTCTCTATATTTATCCTTTACTATGATTTGCTTGCACTTTCACTTCGTTACGCTGCTGTACTTCGGTACCCCATCGATAGGCTGATGCGCAGTAGGATGGCGTGACTGCGTTGATGTTGCTGTTGTTGTTGTTTTCATCCTTTTTTGCTCTATGTGGTTCGTGTGTGGCTCGTGTGTGTAAAGTTATTTCGGGTTCGGTTGTTTTTAGTTCCTCGGAGGTTGAATGAAAAGGAAACGTCCCGCGCGCTTATTTCATTCCTAAATGGGATTGATTCTATGCATGAATTTCATTGTGTGTGGCTTTCGACGAGCGGACTTAAATACATGTTACGCGGTGACCGCGTTAAAAAAACCACGTTAATTGGAAAATCCGCGTTAAAAAAACCGCGTTAATTGGAAAATCCGCGTAAACAAAAAACCGCGTTAATTCGAAAATCCGCGTAAAAAAACCTCGTAAAAAAACCGAGTAAAAAACCGCGTAAAAAAACCTGGGTGTATATAGATAGAAGACGATATAGGAGCAATGATGGAAAACAAGGGAGCATGATGTGATTTACGATTAATCGCAAACTGCACAGATCGCAATCTGTGCAAACTGCGACTAACTATTAATCCTCACCCATCATAACCAAATGATTTTCTCTTGGTTGACCAAAGCATTGCTAGACTGAAACTAGTTCGAATTATTGAGTTACTCTCCTTCCTCGTGTTTGTTTTCAACTCCCAACAAGAATTTGCTGCATGGGAATGAGTGTCTCTATGACGTACGCTTTACGATTCTCGCTCTCTCGTCCGGGCGTTCAATTTTCCTTTCCGAGCGCGTTTACTTCGAAGAAACTGGGTAAAATAAAAAAATGCGCTACAGCAGATAGGACGACTTTAATGTTTCATGTTTCACAGAGGATTTCTCAGATGGTGTTTAAATTAATCTACAAGACACTACAAACAATAATCCCCCTCAAATCACTAATTTTATGAGTTAATGTAATACGTTATTGGCCAAGGCTATTACGACATCGAACACGTGATTTTGCGAGATATATTTTTCCGCCAGCCCAAATACAGACCTCTTTTTTCGGGCCCGAGTAAACTGGTGGCCAGAAAACACCTTGATTACCTTGAATCAAAAAACATAAATTAGCGCAAATATGTCAACATGTGTTTTTTTGTGTAAGCACGTAAATATTTGCTCATAATTTTTTTAGATTGTGGAACTCTACATAATTTGTCTAATAGATATGATCGGATCCATTCAGTCACCCATGAAGGGAAGCCCATTCGAGACATCTTGTTGACCATCAGCTCATGTGGAACTCTATCGAAGGCTTTTTTGACGTTTTGTTTTACTATTGATTCATTCAAAAAAAAAAGCTTTATTTTTAAATGTTTTCTTATCCTGAGACTGGCTCACCATATTGCACTGCTACTAAAACCGTAGGCTAACTTCAAGGATATTTGTTATACATTTTCGGCGAATAATCAATAGAGTGCCGTGTTATGAAACATCAGAATAATAGCAAAAACAATACTACGATCATAAGGTGTTGGACAGGTTATTCCAGACGACATTGGAATATATTCCATCTGATCATCTTTAGAAAGGTTATTGACCTTCAAAGGATAGATTTATCTTGGACACATTGAATTGATGTTCATGACTTCCAGTCGGACGTTTATTCGCGCTGATAATAGTTGTGTGGTCCTCACAAAGCATATATTCCAATGCCGCCAGTTCACTGAAATTCTTCGCATACCGTTTGATGATAAGGTAGGATGTTGATAATCATTTGCTGCGATATCTATTGTTCCAACAGTATTCATTCGACAATATGAAGACTGAATACTTGAAATTAACCAGATTCAACCATGCAAATCTGCGGTCAAAGCAGTATGTACACTTGAGAGATGCAACAAGTTTGAAGGGAAAAAAAACATTAGTCGTTCGATAAATCTACTGCCACATATGTCGGAAGTCCACGATATATGAATAACATACGTCCATACTAATTCATTACATTTATTCGCAACGAAGAACGTAACCACACAGAATTGATTTAATCAAATATGTGATCCGTTTTATCTACAAAATAAAAAAAGGTCTGAAATTCAATCGAATTCGAAAGGTGTTTCGTGAAGTCACTAATTGAATTACTATTTGAAAAATTGTTTGGAGAGAAATGTGAATGTTCAGAATTATTGGAATCTAAAAAACGATTTTGGGCGGGATGAGATTCGTCCAAATCTGCTGGTAATACAATTAATCAATTGCATCCATTTCCTGTCTGCTGTTTACCGGGCGGGAGACGACAGCAAAATGAAATCGACACGAGACTGAGTCAGCCACTCACTGCGGTCAGTGCAATAGAGAATTAAAAATCCCTCGACGAGTGTCGTAAGATTTCAGTTGATCGTCTCTTGTTACACTTTCCGATCAAGAACTCATCATCCGCTCTATGGAATGGGATTAACCGTTTGTGGCTTGCACTCACGATAAAACTTGAGTAGTAGAAGTAATGCTTCGAGAGTGCAAGCAGTGGGGATTCCGCTTTCATATTGCTTTTTTGAGATCTTGGTAGCTCACCGTTCCAAGTATTCTCCCTGTGTACATATGAAGAATAAAAAAGCATCGCCTGCTGGGGGTGATTTGAAAACATCCGACTAGAGGGATATACTTATTCATTGATCGTTGAATGTGATTTTTTACCATCCCTGTCTACGATCAGTAAGATATGATCGGATCCATTCAGTCACCCATGAAGGGAAGCCCATTCGAGACATCTTGTTGACCATCAGCTCATGTGGAACTCTATCGAAGGCTTTCGAGGAGTCGGTGTAGATGGAATCGACTTGGCCGCTTTTTTCTATGACTTTGTTCGCTTCATATGTATAACTCATCAGGTTACATGCCGTGGAGCGCTTCTTGATAAATCCGTGCTGGCATTCGCTTATAAGTATTTTCTCAGCAGTATTCCATGGATAATCCTCTCGAAAATTTTCCTAATGCAGCACAAAATGGAAATACCGCGATAGTTCTCAACTTTGTTGATGCTCCCGGATTTGTGTATCGGAACCAGGCATCCCAAAAGTACTGCATTTTCATAACAGTCGGTATGAAATTGAATCGACAGTCTCTGTGAGCGCGCTACACTCGTATACAAGCGACAGAGCATGATTGCATAAAGTAATACTATACAGCAACAGTCGGTGTTTCGTCGAATTCATCTAATTTGTCGTGCCCGACCGTAGTGAGCCGGGGAGACTGTTCGTTTCCGATTTTTTCGTGTCTGCTATTCCGTTCGCTCTGTCGCCGTAACAGTCGCTGACGAAGCGATGAATCTCATCGGTTTACCCGGGTTACTGTCACACGTGACTGTCGCCAGAAAAATGTCATGACATCGTAATGCTAGCCTGTATCTTATGCGTTTGTGCTTCTTCACCAGTACGCTTTGAGATGTGTATCGGACATATGGCTGTGATCACTAGTTGCGTGCACACATAGGAAGCCGAGTTAATTTCATATCGACTGTAATAAGAATGCTTTACTGTTGGGATGCCTGAATCCAGATACACAAATGATCAACAATTCATATGAGAAAAACACGCACAGCTTAATAATTCTAGGCGAGAGATTCTTCGATAATATATTGGTGACGTCGGAAATACTCAGTGTTGGGAGTGTTTAGATTTATCCTCCAAGTTGGAAACTAATGCAGCGCGAACTCGATTATATACAGTCTCCGATTTCTTTTCACGGTATATAATAGAATCCTGTATATAATCGAGTCAAAAAATGTTTTTTTAAATTTGTTTTTCATGCATATAATTTTTGATTATTGAATGTAAAAGAAGAATTTAATATATTTTCCCAGAATCTCTCAGGAGGGGATAGATGATCATATTTCATGGAAAAAAAACCCTCCTACGCATATGTTCGAATTTTAACAATGACAGAGTTATAGAACTAAACTGCCTCTACACTAAAAAGTACGCTACGTGAGCCAATTATGTTGCTTTCATTTGAAAGATATTTTTTTTAATCTTTAAAACATTTTCTTGCTAGTTGTACGTTTTTCTCATAATCCAGTGGACCGATATGGTTGATTTTTTTAGCATGTAAAAATCTTATTATCTGAATTGTTACGTAGCGGTTTTGAACATTATGAAAATTGCCAAAATGTCGGCCATTTGAATAATAAAAATTTTTTGTATCAAACATGTGTTCTATGTAACAGAGTAATAAAATCTTGCATGAAGTTCCGTGAAAAGCATTAAATACATTTGCAAGTCCGTGAATGAGGGCAGTAAGGTGGCTGTATTTCAAATTCAGTATATCGATATGAATATGAAATACACTTGCAATACACTTACTGTTTTTCATATAACAACGAATATATTCGCTAAAAATTATCTAAATGGCAGCATAACGTTTACCGGGTCAGTTAGTAATAATGATAATAATACTAAAATTTTGTTGATAATATTCAGATTACGCGCTAAACATATTTTATTCATAAATAAAATAAAATCTCCTTCATGTCCAAACCTACATTGCTAAGTGCGCAACACTTCCCCCAGCCGCATTCTAATCTGGCCCTACAGTTGCATCCGCGTAACTTTCATTCACACGACTTCCACCCACGACACTTCACCACGCACCTCTTTCAACAGATTCTCTTCTGTTGCTCACACTATTTCCCCCGAAAACTTCTCTACATAGAATAGCCACGTCATCGACAAATTAAATTTTCCCATATCGGAATATGCTGCAAAATTCGCCAGTTATTAATTGTTATTAATTCTTCGCTGCACAGCAGATTAATCTCTTTAGTTTGCGAAAATGAAATGAAATAAAATGACGTTGTAGTGGAAAAATACATACTAAGACACCCGACATCATCAGCACGAGGGAAAAAAATCATCAACGACGGTAGCAACGTATAACTATTGCATTCAGAATCTACAAAAACATCACTAATGAGCAAACGGGTCTGTCGCAGACGAAAGACCAAAATACTCTCACATGGGAATGTATTCGTGTACAGTAAACGACAGTAACAATAAATGTCGCATAACATTTCCACTGTGTGACTGTAGTAAAAATTCAATCGCGTGACTGTCACGGGACAATGGTGGCGACAGTCATGAGATTACTGTCGTGATGCAGTACATTTGGTACCCCTGATCGGAACTATAGCGGCAACTTTCCACGCAACAGGAAAAATGTTGCTCTGTAGTGATCGGTTGAATAGCAAGGCGATAGGGAAAGCCAAAGAATCAGCTCATTCTTTGAGGGAGGACGGCGGTAGACCATCAGCACCAGCCCCTTTGCTAGCATCGAGACCTTCCAGCACGCCATGTACGTAATGCCGAGTAACTGTCATTGGTGGCAAATGCATTTCAATGCATGGGATATCCCTGGTACTTTCAGGAGAGCTGAAAGAATATTCCCTGGAATACACGTTTTGCAGAGACTCAGCGAATAGATCTGCTGCTTCGATAGCTGTATTTGCAGTGCAGTCGTTGTACTGAACATTTAACGGGATCGACCCCTCTTTCTTTCGGTTTTTCATAAAAGACCAGAAACCCGACGGATTTCCTTTAGGCTTGACTGAACACGATTTACATACTCACGGAAGCATGAAATTTGACATTCCTCGTAATGAGTTTCCATCTCAAGTAGAATGCTCTTGTTTTCGTCTGATTTGCAATTGAAGTATTTTTTGCGAGCCTTTCGCAAACGGTAACGTAAATGGTGATGCTCAGCAGTCCACCAAGGTTGCTTGAGGCTTGGGTGCGTAAACCTCCTTCTGAGAGGAACGTTGTCGCGAAAAATGTCAAAAAGTCGTTCGTAAAAAACCTCAACAGCCTCGTTCGTTGTTGTACTTTGCAGCAGTCGAATCCGATCAATATCAGCCAGTTTTACATTCAGTGCATGAAAATCATATCGCCGGAAATCGAAGTCCATGACTGTAGTAAGTTCATCCATCGCTAGGTTACTGTTGTAACTTGTCTGTAATCGTAGCGTAAACGGCTTATGATGATAGTCAATTTTTAGAATTGGAGATGGCGGTTCGATAAGCTCCGTGTCACATGGATCAGTCACGAAGGCCAAATCAAGCAATTCCCCATTTATGTTTGATAGCGAGTTTACCTGCATCAGACCCATTTCAGGAAGTGATTCTGTTAGCTCAATCTCGTGCTCTCATGCTTCTCGTGCTTCAAAAGTCCACACAAGATTTGGAAGATTGTAATCACCCAAAACAACAACGCAGTCAGACTCCGTTGCGTGTCTAGAGATTTGTTTAACCGCGTTCGTATGTCCGGAATACGATGCAAGGCTCGAGTTAGGTCGTATGTGAATGCTGCAGATGTAGATAGATCTATGGGAAAATATGAGGCGTATTGCAATTTGCTCCAAATCATCGCATCGCATCGCTACTGAGTTACCGTTTTTAAGTAGATTTCGCAGCAGTTAGAACTCCTCCACCTCTTAAGAAGTCACTGGTGGCTGTACTGCGATCGCAACGGAAAATTTTTATAACAGGAAGAGAGTTCCGAATTCATGATGCCAGCATGGAGTCACGTTTCAGTCAACACAATCATTATATCAAGCTTCAATTTACCAAATAACGGGTGTTAAATAAGTTTTTCAATCACATATAATTTTTTTTTTCATCGATTTCAGTATATTTTATTAATAACATAATGTATTTTCTTCAAAAAAATGTCAGTGAATGTTTGAGTAAGGGCCGTGGTCTGCTGTTCGACGCAACTTTGTCGCGATGCTCTCACAAGAACGTTGTACGGCACTTACGTCCATTTTCCGGATACAATTCCGGATTCTTGTAGTCAGTTGCTTCGTGTCCTTGGCCCTCCAATTGTTTTTATACACTAGGGCACTGAGTGAGCCAAAGAAATCCTCTATTGGGCTGCACTGGGGCAAGTTTGTTGGGTTACGATCTTTCGGCACGAACGGTATCTTTTTCTCCTCAAGATACGCCAGCGTCTTCTTGGCGTAATGGGAAGACGCCTTGTCCGGCCAGAAGACGTACTTCCCATCCGCGTGATGCTCGTTCAGGAACGGCAGCAGGATTTTATCGAGGCACTCTTCTCGATAGATTTGTTGGTTGATTGCCAGACCGCTCGGCTTAAACCAAGGCTTTGATAGGCCCCGGTCGGAAATGGCGATGTACAACATAACCTTTTTTTCAAACTTGTGCTTGAACTTGTATTTCACTTCAGGCGGTGTGGATGACTTGTCGCTGGAGTAGTAATTATCATTTCCTGGAATATGCGTTTTGGACAGCGGAAAATAGCTTTCGTCGTCCAGAACGAAAGACGTCCCGCGGTATTTTTATGTCCTCCACCGACACTGTGATTTAACCGTCTCAATCTGCACCTCCGTGTACTCCGGCGACCTCGTCTTCTTCCTGCAGACGATTCCTTCCATCTTGAGGGTCCGATGGATCAATACGTGGGAGCAGCCATATTTCCGACCGGCGTCACGCAGGCTGGTTGCGTCCTTGTTGTCAAACAGCTTTTTTAACGATGTTTTCCTCTGCTTCGTCATTATCGTCACCGGACGACCACTTCCGACCTTCCGCTCTACGTTCAGGGAACCCAGGATACGATATACCGTACTGACAGGTACATTTTTTTCCGTAAAATGTGCCACCGTGAACTTTTTTCCTTGCTGGAAATGCGTTTCGTAGAACCGTACAATGCGTTCGCAGAGCACGTGCTGTTTCGACGCCATCTTTGCTTTGACTAAATTCAAACTAGCAAAACCAAACACGCCTACTGTTTCTAGGGAGCCCAAAGAGCAATTTTCATGGAGAAAGAAAATTTTACGCTCTTTATTTGAGTTACTGAAAGGTATTGAAAAAATTCTCATTTTTTATTTAACACCCGTTATAGCATAAAATGAAAAAGATGATTTTTGGACATTAAAATTTGATGCGGGGTGATTTGGTCCAGCGTGTGTTTCATCGATAAAAACATACTTATGTTTATGTAAAGTTTTTTAAGTTTTATTTCCTTAGATATTGTGGAGAGTCAACAAGAATTGAGGACGAATATCGTCGATCGCGCCAAACTCGATAATCTGTTTTCCACTTTTTTGAACGATTTTGAAGTAACTGATGACGTCGATGTCACTTTAGATACTCTCATCTCCAATTATAATAACATGTTAACTGAGTGTACCAGAACATTCACTAAAACTGTTAATCTGAAAAATGAGCACTGTCCATGGATGACTTACAATCTTTGGAAGTTGATACAGATTAAAAACAACTATCTCAAAAAAGCGAAACTCAAACCCAATGATGTAGGTATAAGGAAAATGCTAGTTTATGTATCAAAAAAAGTCAAAACTCTGAAGACAAAATGTAAAAAAGAACATTATGAAAATATATTCAATAGCTCTAGTCATTCGAATGTGTGGAAAAAGTTGAATGAAATCTTTAGTCGCTCTAAACCTAGGGAGCAAATTAAATTGAGAACTGATGGAAAAATTTTAGATTCAAACTTTGATGTTGCCGAAGAGTTCAATTGTCATTTTACTAGCATTGGTAGTAATTTGGCA